>NW_027453959.1:0-116612 GCF_040206685.1 Ascaphus truei
TGACCTTTATTAGTGAGCCTGGTTACCCCCTCTCGGAACCACAGACTTAGAAATCGCCAGCTCATATACAGTGCATAAAATATATTTATATATATACCCTTATACACCATTTTAATAAAAAATATCACAAAATTCTTCTAAGTCCCTCGGGAAGAGTGAAAGACGCGCACGTTCATTTTCAGAGCTCCTAGACCTTCCTATAAGAAGTTAGCCAAAAAGTAGCTTCGAAAAACGCTTAGGTTAAGTTTCAGAGTTGCTTCTAATGTACCAAAGCTGGACTTAGACATAATTTCACTCTCACAACATTATGGCTGGTTGGAGACAGTCCGAACCACAAGTACCGGGTCCATGGTTCTGGCCGTATACTGGGGGGGCGGGGACGACTCCCATTAACCCCTGACTATACCGGGGATACGCTTATCACAATGCCTTTCTGGTCTGTGCTGAAGCAGGGCATTCTGGCAGCCAAGTGGCTTGACCTTTATTAGTGAGCCTGGTTACCCCCTCTCGGAACCACAGACTTAGAAATCGCCAGCTCATATACAGTGCATAAAATATATTTATATATATACCCTTATACACCATTTTAATAAAAAATATCACAAAATTCTTCTAAGTCCCTCGGGAAGAGTGAAAGACGCGCACGTTCATTTTCAGAGCTCCTAGACCTTCCTATAAGAAGTTAGCCAAAAAGTAGCTTCGAAAAACGCTTAGGTTAAGTTTCAGAGTTGCTTCTAATGTACCAAAGCTGGACTTAGACATAATTTCACTCTCACAACATTATGGCTGGTTGGAGACAGTCCGAACCACAAGTACCGGGTCCATGGTTCTGGCCGTATACTGGGGGGGCGGGGACGACTCCCATTAACCCCTGACTATACCGGGGATACGCTTATCACAATGCCTTTCTGGTCTGTGCTGAAGCAGGGCATTCTGGCAGCCAAGTGGCTTGACCTTTATTAGTGAGCCTGGTTACCCCCTCTCGGAACCACAGACTTAGAAATCGCCAGCTCATATACAGTGCATAAAATATATTTATATATATACCCTTATACACCATTTTAATAAAAAATATCACAAAATTCTTCTAAGTCCCTCGGGAAGAGTGAAAGACGCGCACGTTCATTTTCAGAGCTCCTAGACCTTCCTATAAGAAGTTAGCCAAAAAGTAGCTTCGAAAAACGCTTAGGTTAAGTTTCAGAGTTGCTTCTAATGTACCAAAGCTGGACTTAGACATAATTTCACTCTCACAACATTATGGCTGGTTGGAGACAGTCCGAACCACAAGTACCGGGTCCATGGTTCTGGCCGTATACTGGGGGGGCGGGGACGACTCCCATTAACCCCTGACTATACCGGGGATACGCTTATCACAATGCCTTTCTGGTCTGTGCTGAAGCAGGGCATTCTGGCAGCCAAGTGGCTTGACCTTTATTAGTGAGCCTGGTTACCCCCTCTCGGAACCACAGACTTAGAAATCGCCAGCTCATATACAGTGCATAAAATATATTTATATATATACCCTTATACACCATTTAATAAAAAATATCACAAAATTCTTCTAAGTCCCTCGGGAAGAGTGAAAGACGCGCACGTTCATTTTCAGAGCTCCTAGACCTTCCTATAAGAAGTTAGCCAAAAAGTAGCTTCGAAAAACGCTTAGGTTAAGTTTCAGAGTTGCTTCTAATGTACCAAAGCTGGACTTAGACATAATTTCACTCTCACAACATTATGGCTGGTTGGAGACAGTCCGAACCACAAGTACCGGGTCCATGGTTCTGGCCGTATACTGGGGGGGCGGGGACGACTCCCATTAACCCCTGACTATACCGGGGATACGCTTATCACAATGCCTTTCTGGTCTGTGCTGAAGCAGGGCATTCTGGCAGCCAAGTGGCTTGACCTTTATTAGTGAGCCTGGTTACCCCCTCTCGGAACCACAGACTTAGAAATCGCCAGCTCATATACAGTGCATAAAATATATTTATATATATACCCTTATACACCATTTTAATAAAAAATATCACAAAATTCTTCTAAGTCCCTCGGGAAGAGTGAAAGACGCGCACGTTCATTTTCAGAGCTCCTAGACCTTCCTATAAGAAGTTAGCCAAAAAGTAGCTTCGAAAAACGCTTAGGTTAAGTTTCCGAGTTGCTTCTAATGTACCAAAGCTGGACTTAGACATAATTTCACTCTCACAACATTATGGCTGGTTGGAGACAGTCCGAACCACAAGTACCGGGTCCATGGTTCTGGCCGTATACTGGGGGGACGGGGACGACTCCCATTAACCCCTGACTATACCGGGGATACGCTTATCACAATGCCTTTCTGGTCTGTGCTGAAGCAGGGCATTCTGGCAGCCAAGTGGCTTGACCTTTATTAGTGAGCCTGGTTACCCCCTCTCGGAACCACAGACTTAGAAATCGCCAGCTCATATACAGTGCATAAAATATATTTATATATATACCCTTATACACCATTTAATAAAAAATATCACAAAATTCTTCTAAGTCCCTCGGGAAGAGTGAAAGACGCGCACGTTCATTTTCAGAGCTCCTAGACCTTCCTATAAGAAGTTAGCCAAAAAGTAGCTTCGAAAAACGCTTAGGTTAAGTTTCAGAGTTGCTTCTAATGTACCAAAGCTGGACTTAGACATAATTTCACTCTCACAACATTATGGCTGGTTGGAGACAGTCCGAACCACAAGTACCGGGTCCATGGTTCTGGCCGTATACTGGGGGGGCGGGGACGACTCCCATTAACCCCTGACTATACCGGGGATACGCTTATCACAATGCCTTTCTGGTCTGTGCTGAAGCAGGGCATTCTGGCAGCCAAGTGGCTTGACCTTTATTAGTGAGCCTGGTTACCCCCTCTCGGAACCACAGACTTAGAAATCGCCAGCTCATATACAGTGCATAAAATATATTTATATATATACCCTTATACACCATTTTAATAAAAAATATCACAAAATTCTTCTAAGTCCCTCGGGAAGAGTGAAAGACGCGCACGTTCATTTTCAGAGCTCCTAGACCTTCCTATAAGAAGTTAGCCAAAAAGTAGCTTCGAAAAACGCTTAGGTTAAGTTTCCGAGTTGCTTCTAATGTACCAAAGCTGGACTTAGACATAATTTCACTCTCACAACATTATGGCTGGTTGGAGACAGTCCGAACCACAAGTACCGGGTCCATGGTTCTGGCCGTATACTGGGGGGACGGGGACGACTCCCATTAACCCCTGACTATACCGGGGATACGCTTATCACAATGCCTTTCTGGTCTGTGCTGAAGCAGGGCATTCTGGCAGCCAAGTGGCTTGACCTTTATTAGTGAGCCTGGTTACCCCCTCTCGGAACCACAGACTTAGAAATCGCCAGCTCATATACAGTGCATAAAATATATTTATATATATACCCTTATACACCATTTTAATAAAAAATATCACAAAATTCTTCTAAGTCCCTCGGGAAGAGTGAAAGACGCGCACGTTCATTTTCAGAGCTCCTAGACCTTCCTATAAGAAGTTAGCCAAAAAGTAGCTTCGAAAAACGCTTAGGTTAAGTTTCAGAGTTGCTTCTAATGTACCAAAGCTGGACTTAGACATAATTTCACTCTCACAACATTATGGCTGGTTGGAGACAGTCCGAACCACAAGTACCGGGTCCATGGTTCTGGCCGTATACTGGGGGGGCGGGGACGACTCCCATTAACCCCTGACTATACCGGGGATACGCTTATCACAATGCCTTTCTGGTCTGTGCTGAAGCAGGGCATTCTGGCAGCCAAGTGGCTTGACCTTTATTAGTGAGCCTGGTTACCCCCTCTCGGAACCACAGACTTAGAAATCGCCAGCTCATATACAGTGCATAAAATATATTTATATATATACCCTTATACACCATTTTAATAAAAAATATCACAAAATTCTTCTAAGTCCCTCGGGAAGAGTGAAAGACGCGCACGTTCATTTTCAGAGCTCCTAGACCTTCCTATAAGAAGTTAGCCAAAAAGTAGCTTCGAAAAACGCTTAGGTTAAGTTTCAGAGTTGCTTCTAATGTACCAAAGCTGGACTTAGACATAATTTCACTCTCACAACATTATGGCTGGTTGGAGACAGTCCGAACCACAAGTACCGGGTCCATGGTTCTGGCCGTATACTGGGGGGGCGGGGACGACTCCCATTAACCCCTGACTATACCGGGGATACGCTTATCACAATGCCTTTCTGGTCTGTGCTGAAGCAGGGCATTCTGGCAGCCAAGTGGCTTGACCTTTATTAGTGAGCCTGGTTACCCCCTCTCGGAACCACAGACTTAGAAATCGCCAGCTCATATACAGTGCATAAAATATATTTATATATATACCCTTATACACCATTTTAATAAAAAATATCACAAAATTCTTCTAAGTCCCTCGGGAAGAGTGAAAGACGCGCACGTTCATTTTCAGAGCTCCTAGACCTTCCTATAAGAAGTTAGCCAAAAAGTAGCTTCGAAAAACGCTTAGGTTAAGTTTCAGAGTTGCTTCTAATGTACCAAAGCTGGACTTAGACATAATTTCACTCTCACAACATTATGGCTGGTTGGAGACAGTCCGAACCACAAGTACCGGGTCCATGGTTCTGGCCGTATACTGGGGGGGCGGGGACGACTCCCATTAACCCCTGACTATACCGGGGATACGCTTATCACAATGCCTTTCTGGTCTGTGCTGAAGCAGGGCATTCTGGCAGCCAAGTGGCTTGACCTTTATTAGTGAGCCTGGTTACCCCCTCTCGGAACCACAGACTTAGAAATCGCCAGCTCATATACAGTGCATAAAATATATTTATATATATACCCTTATACACCATTTTAATAAAAAATATCACAAAATTCTTCTAAGTCCCTCGGGAAGAGTGAAAGACGCGCACGTTCATTTTCAGAGCTCCTAGACCTTCCTATAAGAAGTTAGCCAAAAAGTAGCTTCGAAAAACGCTTAGGTTAAGTTTCAGAGTTGCTTCTAATGTACCAAAGCTGGACTTAGACATAATTTCACTCTCACAACATTATGGCTGGTTGGAGACAGTCCGAACCACAAGTACCGGGTCCATGGTTCTGGCCGTATACTGGGGGGGCGGGGACGACTCCCATTAACCCCTGACTATACCGGGGATACGCTTATCACAATGCCTTTCTGGTCTGTGCTGAAGCAGGGCATTCTGGCAGCCAAGTGGCTTGACCTTTATTAGTGAGCCTGGTTACCCCCTCTCGGAACCACAGACTTAGAAATCGCCAGCTCATATACAGTGCATAAAATATATTTATATATATACCCTTATACACCATTTTAATAAAAAATATCACAAAATTCTTCTAAGTCCCTCGGGAAGAGTGAAAGACGCGCACGTTCATTTTCAGAGCTCCTAGACCTTCCTATAAGAAGTTAGCCAAAAAGTAGCTTCGAAAAACGCTTAGGTTAAGTTTCAGAGTTGCTTCTAATGTACCAAAGCTGGACTTAGACATAATTTCACTCTCACAACATTATGGCTGGTTGGAGACAGTCCGAACCACAAGTACCGGGTCCATGGTTCTGGCCGTATACTGGGGGGGCGGGGACGACTCCCATTAACCCCTGACTATACCGGGGATACGCTTATCACAATGCCTTTCTGGTCTGTGCTGAAGCAGGGCATTCTGGCAGCCAAGTGGCTTGACCTTTATTAGTGAGCCTGGTTACCCCCTCTCGGAACCACAGACTTAGAAATCGCCAGCTCATATACAGTGCATAAAATATATTTATATATATACCCTTATACACCATTTTAATAAAAAATATCACAAAATTCTTCTAAGTCCCTCGGGAAGAGTGAAAGACGCGCACGTTCATTTTCAGAGCTCCTAGACCTTCCTATAAGAAGTTAGCCAAAAAGTAGCTTCGAAAAACGCTTAGGTTAAGTTTCAGAGTTGCTTCTAATGTACCAAAGCTGGACTTAGACATAATTTCACTCTCACAACATTATGGCTGGTTGGAGACAGTCCGAACCACAAGTACCGGGTCCATGGTTCTGGCCGTATACTGGGGGGGCGGGGACGACTCCCATTTACCCCTGACTATACCGGGGATACGCTTATCACAATGCCTTTCTGGTCTGTGCTGAAGCAGGGCATTCTGGCAGCCAAGTGGCTTGACCTTTATTAGTGAGCCTGGTTACCCCCTCTCGGAACCACAGACTTAGAAATCGCCAGCTCATATACAGTGCATAAAATATATTTATATATATACCCTTATACACCATTTAATAAAAAATATCACAAAATTCTTCTAAGTCCCTCGGGAAGAGTGAAAGACGCGCACGTTCATTTTCAGAGCTCCTAGACCTTCCTATAAGAAGTTAGCCAAAAAGTAGCTTCGAAAAACGCTTAGGTTAAGTTTCAGAGTTGCTTCTAATGTACCAAAGCTGGACTTAGACATAATTTCACTCTCACAACATTATGGCTGGTTGGAGACAGTCCGAACCACAAGTACCGGGTCCATGGTTCTGGCCGTATACTGGGGGGGCGGGGACGACTCCCATTAACCCCTGACTATACCGGGGATACGCTTATCACAATGCCTTTCTGGTCTGTGCTGAAGCAGGGCATTCTGGCAGCCAAGTGGCTTGACCTTTATTAGTGAGCCTGGTTACCCCCTCTCGGAACCACAGACTTAGAAATCGCCAGCTCATATACAGTGCATAAAATATATTTATATATATACCCTTATACACCATTTAATAAAAAATATCACAAAATTCTTCTAAGTCCCTCGGGAAGAGTGAAAGACGCGCACGTTCATTTTCAGAGCTCCTAGACCTTCCTATAAGAAGTTAGCCAAAAAGTAGCTTCGAAAAACGCTTAGGTTAAGTTTCAGAGTTGCTTCTAATGTACCAAAGCTGGACTTAGACATAATTTCACTCTCACAACATTATGGCTGGTTGGAGACAGTCCGAACCACAAGTACCGGGTCCATGGTTCTGGCCGTATACTGGGGGGACGGGGACGACTCCCATTAACCCCTGACTATACCGGGGATACGCTTATCACAATGCCTTTCTGGTCTGTGCTGAAGCAGGGCATTCTGGCAGCCAAGTGGCTTGACCTTTATTAGTGAGCCTGGTTACCCCCTCTCGGAACCACAGACTTAGAAATCGCCAGCTCATATACAGTGCATAAAATATATTTATATATATACCCTTATACACCATTTTAATAAAAAATATCACAAAATTCTTCTAAGTCCCTCGGGAAGAGTGAAAGACGCGCACGTTCATTTTCAGAGCTCCTAGACCTTCCTATAAGAAGTTAGCCAAAAAGTAGCTTCGAAAAACGCTTAGGTTAAGTTTCAGAGTTGCTTCTAATGTACCAAAGCTGGACTTAGACATAATTTCACTCTCACAACATTATGGCTGGTTGGAGACAGTCCGAACCACAAGTACCGGGTCCATGGTTCTGGCCGTATACTGGGGGGGCGGGGACGACTCCCATTAACCCCTGACTATACCGGGGATACGCTTATCACAATGCCTTTCTGGTCTGTGCTGAAGCAGGGCATTCTGGCAGCCAAGTGGCTTGACCTTTATTAGTGAGCCTGGTTACCCCCTCTCGGAACCACAGACTTAGAAATCGCCAGCTCATATACAGTGCATAAAATATATTTATATATATACCCTTATACACCATTTTAATAAAAAATATCACAAAATTCTTCTAAGTCCCTCGGGAAGAGTGAAAGACGCGCACGTTCATTTTCAGAGCTCCTAGACCTTCCTATAAGAAGTTAGCCAAAAAGTAGCTTCGAAAAACGCTTAGGTTAAGTTTCAGAGTTGCTTCTAATGTACCAAAGCTGGACTTAGACATAATTTCACTCTCACAACATTATGGCTGGTTGGAGACAGTCCGAACCACAAGTACCGGGTCCATGGTTCTGGCCGTATACTGGGGGGACGGGGACGACTCCCATTAACCCCTGACTATACCGGGGATACGCTTATCACAATGCCTTTCTGGTCTGTGCTGAAGCAGGGCATTCTGGCAGCCAAGTGGCTTGACCTTTATTAGTGAGCCTGGTTACCCCCTCTCGGAACCACAGACTTAGAAATCGCCAGCTCATATACAGTGCATAAAATATATTTATATATATACCCTTATACACCATTTTAATAAAAAATATCACAAAATTCTTCTAAGTCCCTCGGGAAGAGTGAAAGACGCGCACGTTCATTTTCAGAGCTCCTAGACCTTCCTATAAGAAGTTAGCCAAAAAGTAGCTTCGAAAAACGCTTAGGTTAAGTTTCAGAGTTGCTTCTAATGTACCAAAGCTGGACTTAGACATAATTTCACTCTCACAACATTATGGCTGGTTGGAGACAGTCCGAACCACAAGTACCGGGTCAATGGTTCTGGCCGTATACTGGGGGGGCGGGGACGACTCCCATTAACCCCTGACTATACCGGGGATACGCTTATCACAATGCCTTTCTGGTCTGTGCTGAAGCAGGGCATTCTGGCAGCCAAGTGGCTTGACCTTTATTAGTGAGCCTGGTTACCCCCTCTCGGAACCACAGACTTAGAAATCGCCAGCTCATATACAGTGCATAAAATATATTTATATATATACCCTTATACACCATTTTAATAAAAAATATCACAAAATTCTTCTAAGTCCCTCGGGAAGAGTGAAAGACGCGCACGTTCATTTTCAGAGCTCCTAGACCTTCCTATAAGAAGTTAGCCAAAAAGTAGCTTCGAAAAACGCTTAGGTTAAGTTTCAGAGTTGCTTCTAATGTACCAAAGCTGGACTTAGACATAATTTCACTCTCACAACATTATGGCTGGTTGGAGACAGTCCGAACCACAAGTACCGGGTCCATGGTTCTGGCCGTATACTGGGGGGGCGGGGACGACTCCCATTAACCCCTGACTATACCGGGGATACGCTTATCACAATGCCTTTCTGGTCTGTGCTGAAGCAGGGCATTCTGGCAGCCAAGTGGCTTGACCTTTATTAGTGAGCCTGGTTACCCCCTCTCGGAACCACAGACTTAGAAATCGCCAGCTCATATACAGTGCATAAAATATATTTATATATATACCCTTATACACCATTTAATAAAAAATATCACAAAATTCTTCTAAGTCCCTCGGGAAGAGTGAAAGACGCGCACGTTCATTTTCAGAGCTCCTAGACCTTCCTATAAGAAGTTAGCCAAAAAGTAGCTTCGAAAAACGCTTAGGTTAAGTTTCAGAGTTGCTTCTAATGTACCAAAGCTGGACTTAGACATAATTTCACTCTCACAACATTATGGCTGGTTGGAGACAGTCCGAACCACAAGTACCGGGTCCATGGTTCTGGCCGTATACTGGGGGGGCGGGGACGACTCCCATTAACCCCTGACTATACCGGGGATACGCTTATCACAATGCCTTTCTGGTCTGTGCTGAAGCAGGGCATTCTGGCAGCCAAGTGGCTTGACCTTAATTAGTGAGCCTGGTTACCCCCTCTCGGAACCACAGACTTAGAAATCGCCAGCTCATATACAGTGCATAAAATATATTTATATATATACCCTTATACACCATTTTAATAAAAAATATCACAAAATTCTTCTAAGTCCCTCGGGAAGAGTGAAAGACGCGCACGTTCATTTTCAGAGCTCCTAGACCTTCCTATAAGAAGTTAGCCAAAAAGTAGCTTCGAAAAACGCTTAGGTTAAGTTTCAGAGTTGCTTCTAATGTACCAAAGCTGGACTTAGACATAATTTCACTCTCACAACATTATGGCTGGTTGGAGACAGTCCGAACCACAAGTACCGGGTCCATGGTTCTGGCCGTATACTGGGGGGGCGGGGACGACTCCCATTAACCCCTGACTATACCGGGGATACGCTTATCACAATGCCTTTCTGGTCTGTGCTGAAGCACGGCATTCTGGCAGCCAAGTGGCTTGACCTTTATTAGTGAGCCTGGTTACCCCCTCTCGGAACCACAGACTTAGAAATCGCCAGCTCATATACAGTGCATAAAATATATTTATATATATACCCTTATACACCATTTAATAAAAAATATCACAAAATTCTTCTAAGTCCCTCGGGAAGAGTGAAAGACGCGCACGTTCATTTTCAGAGCTCCTAGACCTTCCTATAAGAAGTTAGCCAAAAAGTAGCTTCGAAAAACGCTTAGGTTAAGTTTCAGAGTTGCTTCTAATGTACCAAAGCTGGACTTAGACATAATTTCACTCTCACAACATTATGGCTGGTTGGAGAGAGTCCGAACCACAAGTACCGGGTCCATGGTTCTGGCCGTATACTGGGGGGACGGGGACGACTCCCATTAACCCCTGACTATACCGGGGATACGCTTATCACAATGCCTTTCTGGTCTGTGCTGAAGCAGGGCATTCTGGCAGCCAAGTGGCTTGACCTTTATTAGTGAGCCTGGTTACCCCCTCTCGGAACCACAGACTTAGAAATCGCCAGCTCATATACAGTGCATAAAATATATTTATATATATACCCTTATACACCATTTAATAAAAAATATCACAAAATTCTTCTAAGTCCCTCGGGAAGAGTGAAAGACGCGCACGTTCATTTTCAGAGCTCCTAGACCTTCCTATAAGAAGTTAGCCAAAAAGTAGCTTCGAAAAACGCTTAGGTTAAGTTTCAGAGTTGCTTCTAATGTACCAAAGCTGGACTTAGACATAATTTCACTCTCACAACATTATGGCTGGTTGGAGACAGTCCGAACCACAAGTACCGGGTCCATGGTTCTGGCCGTATACTGGGGGGGCGGGGACGACTCCCATTAACCCCTGACTATACCGGGGATACGCTTATCACAATGCCTTTCTGGTCTGTGCTGAAGCAGGGCATTCTGGCAGCCAAGTGGCTTGACCTTTATTAGTGAGCCTGGTTACCCCCTCTCGGAACCACAGACTTAGAAATCGCCAGCTCATATACAGTGCATAAAATATATTTATATATATACCCTTATACACCATTTAATAAAAAATATCACAAAATTCTTCTAAGTCCCTCGGGAAGAGTGAAAGACGCGCACGTTCATTTTCAGAGCTCCTAGACCTTCCTATAAGAAGTTAGCCAAAAAGTAGCTTCGAAAAACGCTTAGGTTAAGTTTCAGAGTTGCTTCTAATGTACTAAAGCTGGACTTAGACATAATTTCACTCTCACAACATTATGGCTGGTTGGAGAGAGTCCGAACCACAAGTACCGGGTCCATGGTTCTGGCCGTATACTGGGGGGACGGGGACGACTCCCATTAACCCCTGACTATACCGGGGATACGCTTATCACAATGCCTTTCTGGTCTGTGCTGAAGCAGGGCATTCTGGCAGCCAAGTGGCTTGACCTTTATTAGTGAGCCTGGTTACCCCCTCTCGGAACCACAGACTTAGAAATCGCCAGCTCATATACAGTGCATAAAATATATTTATATATATACCCTTATACACCATTTAATAAAAAATATCACAAAATTCTTCTAAGTCCCTCGGGAAGAGTGAAAGACGCGCACGTTCATTTTCAGAGCTCCTAGACCTTCCTATAAGAAGTTAGCCAAAAAGTAGCTTCGAAAAACGCTTAGGTTAAGTTTCAAAGTTGCTTCTAATGTACCAAAGCTGGACTTAGACATAATTTCACTCTCACAACATTATGGCTGGTTGGAGACAGTCCGAACCACAAGTACCGGGTCCATGGTTCTGGCCGTATACTGGGGGGACGGGGACGACTCCCATTAACCCCTGACTATACCGGGGATACGCTTATCACAAAGCCTTTCTGGTCTGTGCTGAAGCACGGCATTCTGGCAGCCAAGTGGCTTGACCTTTATTAGTGAGCCTGGTTACCCCCTCTCGGAACCACAGACTTAGAAATCGCCAGCTCATATACAGTGCATAAAATATATTTATATATATATACCCTTATACACCATTTAATAAAAAATATCACAAAATTCTTCTAAGTCCCTCGGGAAGAGTGAAAGACGCGCACGTTCATTTTCAGAGCTCCTAGACCTTCCTATAAGAAGTTAGCCAAAAAGTAGCTTCGAAAAACGCTTAGGTTAAGTTTCAGAGTTGCTTCTAATGTACCAAAGCTGGACTTAGACATAATTTCACTCTCACAACATTATGGCTGGTTGGAGACAGTCCGAACCACAAGTACCGGGTCCATGGTTCTGGCCGTATACTGGGGGGGCGGGGACGACTCCCATTAACCCCTGACTATACCGGGGATACGCTTATCACAATGCCTTTCTGGTCTGTGCTGAAGCAGGGCATTCTGGCAGCCAAGTGGCTTGACCTTTATTAGTGAGCCTGGTTACCCCCTCTCGGAACCACAGACTTAGAAATCGCCAGCTCATATACAGTGCATAAAATATATTTATATATACCCTTATACACCATTTAATAAAAAATATCACAAAATTCTTCTAAGTCCCTCGGGAAGAGTGAAAGACGCGCACGTTCATTTTCAGAGCTCCTAGACCTTCCTATAAGAAGTTAGCCAAAAAGTAGCTTCGAAAAACGCTTAGGTTAAGTTTCAAAGTTGCTTCTAATGTACCAAAGCTGGACTTAGACATAATTTCACTCTCACAACATTATGGCTGGTTGGAGACAGTCCGAACCACAAGTACCGGGTCCATGGTTCTGGCCGTATACTGGGGGGACGGGGACGACTCCCATTAACCCCTGACTATACCGGGGATACGCTTATCACAATGCCTTTCTGGTCTGTGCTGAAGCACGGCATTCTGGCAGCCAAGTGGCTTGACCTTTATTAGTGAGCCTGGTTACCCCCTCTCGGAACCACAGACTTAGAAATCGCCAGCTCATATACAGTGCATAAAATATATTTATATATATATACCCTTATACACCATTTAATAAAAAATATCACAAAATTCTTCTAAGTCCCTCGGGAAGAGTGAAAGACGCGCACGTTCATTTTCAGAGCTCCTAGACCTTCCTATAAGAAGTTAGCCAAAAAGTAGCTTCGAAAAACGCTTAGGTTAAGTTTCAGAGTTGCTTCTAATGTACCAAAGCTGGACTTAGACATAATTTCACTCTCACAACATTATGGCTGGTTGGAGAGAGTCCGAACCACAAGTACCGGGTCCATGGTTCTGGCCGTATACTGGGGGGACGGGGACGACTCCCATTAACCCCTGACTATACCGGGGATACGCTTATCACAATGCCTTTCTGGTCTGTGCTGAAGCAGGGCATTCTGGCAGCCAAGTGGCTTGACCTTTATTAGTGAGCCTGGTTACCCCCTCTCGGAACCACAGACTTAGAAATCGCCAGCTCATATACAGTGCATAAAATATATTTATATATATACCCTTATACACCATTTAATAAAAAATATCACAAAATTCTTCTAAGTCCCTCGGGAAGAGTGAAAGACGCGCACGTTCATTTTCAGAGCTCCTAGACCTTCCTATAAGAAGTTAGCCAAAAAGTAGCTTCGAAAAACGCTTAGGTTAAGTTTCAGAGTTGCTTCTAATGTACCAAAGCTGGACTTAGACATAATTTCACTCTCACAACATTATGGCTGGTTGGAGACAGTCCGAACCACAAGTACCGGGTCCATGGTTCTGGCCGTATACTGGGGGGGCGGGGACGACTCCCATTAACCCCTGACTATACCGGGGATACGCTTATCACAATGCCTTTCTGGTCTGTGCTGAAGCAGGGCATTCTGGCAGCCAAGTGGCTTGACCTTTATTAGTGAGCCTGGTTACCCCCTCTCGGAACCACAGACTTAGAAATCGCCAGCTCATATACAGTGCATAAAATATATTTATATATATACCCTTATACACCATTTTAATAAAAAATATCACAAAATTCTTCTAAGTCCCTCGGGAAGAGTGAAAGACGCGCACGTTCACTTTCAGAGCTCCTAGACCTTCCTATAAGAAGTTAGCCAAAAAGTAGCTTCGAAAAACGCTTAGGTTAAGTTTCAGAGTTGCTTCTAATGTACCAAAGCTGGACTTAGACATAATTTCACTCTCACAACATTATGGCTGGTTGGAGACAGTCCGAACCACAAGTACCGGGTCCATGGTTCTGGCCGTATACTGGGGGGGCGGGGACGACTCCCATTAACCCCTGACTATACCGGGGATACGCTTATCACAATGCCTTTCTGGTCTGTGCTGAAGCAGGGCATTCTGGCAGCCAAGTGGCTTGACCTTTATTAGTGAGCCTGGTTACCCCCTCTCGGAACCACAGACTTAGAAATCGCCAGCTCATATACAGTGCATAAAATATATTTATATATATACCCTTATACACCATTTTAATAAAAAATATCACAAAATTCTTCTAAGTCCCTCGGGAAGAGTGAAAGACGCGCACGTTCATTTTCAGAGCTCCTAGACCTTCCTATAAGAAGTTAGCCAAAAAGTAGCTTCGAAAAACGCTTAGGTTAAGTTTCAGAGTTGCTTCTAATGTACCAAAGCTGGACTTAGACATAATTTCACTCTCACAACATTATGGCTGGTTGGAGACAGTCCGAACCACAAGTACCGGGTCAATGGTTCTGGCCGTATACTGGGGGGGCGGGGACGACTCCCATTAACCCCTGACTATACCGGGGATACGCTTATCACAATGCCTTTCTGGTCTGTGCTGAAGCAGGGCATTCTGGCAGCCAAGTGGCTTGACCTTTATTAGTGAGCCTGGTTACCCCCTCTCGGAACCACAGACTTAGAAATCGCCAGCTCATATACAGTGCATAAAATATATTTATATATATACCCTTATACACCATTTTAATAAAAAATATCACAAAATTCTTCTAAGTCCCTCGGGAAGAGTGAAAGACGCGCACGTTCATTTTCAGAGCTCCTAGACCTTCCTATAAGAAGTTAGCCAAAAAGTAGCTTCGAAAAACGCTTAGGTTAAGTTTCAGAGTTGCTTCTAATGTACCAAAGCTGGACTTAGACATAATTTCACTCTCACAACATTATGGCTGGTTGGAGACAGTCCGAACCACAAGTACCGGGTCCATGGTTCTGGCCGTATACTGGGGGGGCGGGGACGACTCCCATTAACCCCTGACTATACCGGGGATACGCTTATCACAATGCCTTTCTGGTCTGTGCTGAAGCAGGGCATTCTGGCAGCCAAGTGGCTTGACCTTTATTAGTGAGCCTGGTTACCCCCTCTCGGAACCACAGACTTAGAAATCGCCAGCTCATATACAGTGCATAAAATATATTTATATATATACCCTTATACACCATTTAATAAAAAATATCACAAAATTCTTCTAAGTCCCTCGGGAAGAGTGAAAGACGCGCACGTTCATTTTCAGAGCTCCTAGACCTTCCTATAAGAAGTTAGCCAAAAAGTAGCTTCGAAAAACGCTTAGGTTAAGTTTCAGAGTTGCTTCTAATGTACCAAAGCTGGACTTAGACATAATTTCACTCTCACAACATTATGGCTGGTTGGAGACAGTCCGAACCACAAGTACCGGGTCCATGGTTCTGGCCGTATACTGGGGGGGCGGGGACGACTCCCATTAACCCCTGACTATACCGGGGATACGCTTATCACAATGCCTTTCTGGTCTGTGCTGAAGCAGGGCATTCTGGCAGCCAAGTGGCTTGACCTTAATTAGTGAGCCTGGTTACCCCCTCTCGGAACCACAGACTTAGAAATCGCCAGCTCATATACAGTGCATAAAATATATTTATATATATACCCTTATACACCATTTTAATAAAAAATATCACAAAATTCTTCTAAGTCCCTCGGGAAGAGTGAAAGACGCGCACGTTCATTTTCAGAGCTCCTAGACCTTCCTATAAGAAGTTAGCCAAAAAGTAGCTTCGAAAAACGCTTAGGTTAAGTTTCAGAGTTGCTTCTAATGTACCAAAGCTGGACTTAGACATAATTTCACTCTCACAACATTATGGCTGGTTGGAGACAGTCCGAACCACAAGTACCGGGTCCATGGTTCTGGCCGTATACTGGGGGGGCGGGGACGACTCCCATTAACCCCTGACTATACCGGGGATACGCTTATCACAATGCCTTTCTGGTCTGTGCTGAAGCACGGCATTCTGGCAGCCAAGTGGCTTGACCTTTATTAGTGAGCCTGGTTACCCCCTCTCGGAACCACAGACTTAGAAATCGCCAGCTCATATACAGTGCATAAAATATATTTATATATATACCCTTATACACCATTTAATAAAAAATATCACAAAATTCTTCTAAGTCCCTCGGGAAGAGTGAAAGACGCGCACGTTCATTTTCAGAGCTCCTAGACCTTCCTATAAGAAGTTAGCCAAAAAGTAGCTTCGAAAAACGCTTAGGTTAAGTTTCAGAGTTGCTTCTAATGTACCAAAGCTGGACTTAGACATAATTTCACTCTCACAACATTATGGCTGGTTGGAGAGAGTCCGAACCACAAGTACCGGGTCCATGGTTCTGGCCGTATACTGGGGGGACGGGGACGACTCCCATTAACCCCTGACTATACCGGGGATACGCTTATCACAATGCCTTTCTGGTCTGTGCTGAAGCAGGGCATTCTGGCAGCCAAGTGGCTTGACCTTTATTAGTGAGCCTGGTTACCCCCTCTCGGAACCACAGACTTAGAAATCGCCAGCTCATATACAGTGCATAAAATATATTTATATATATACCCTTATACACCATTTAATAAAAAATATCACAAAATTCTTCTAAGTCCCTCGGGAAGAGTGAAAGACGCGCACGTTCATTTTCAGAGCTCCTAGACCTTCCTATAAGAAGTTAGCCAAAAAGTAGCTTCGAAAAACGCTTAGGTTAAGTTTCAGAGTTGCTTCTAATGTACCAAAGCTGGACTTAGACATAATTTCACTCTCACAACATTATGGCTGGTTGGAGACAGTCCGAACCACAAGTACCGGGTCCATGGTTCTGGCCGTATACTGGGGGGGCGGGGACGACTCCCATTAACCCCTGACTATACCGGGGATACGCTTATCACAATGCCTTTCTGGTCTGTGCTGAAGCAGGGCATTCTGGCAGCCAAGTGGCTTGACCTTTATTAGTGAGCCTGGTTACCCCCTCTCGGAACCACAGACTTAGAAATCGCCAGCTCATATACAGTGCATAAAATATATTTATATATATACCCTTATACACCATTTAATAAAAAATATCACAAAATTCTTCTAAGTCCCTCGGGAAGAGTGAAAGACGCGCACGTTCATTTTCAGAGCTCCTAGACCTTCCTATAAGAAGTTAGCCAAAAAGTAGCTTCGAAAAACGCTTAGGTTAAGTTTCAGAGTTGCTTCTAATGTACCAAAGCTGGACTTAGACATAATTTCACTCTCACAACATTATGGCTGGTTGGAGACAGTCCGAACCACAAGTACCGGGTCCATGGTTCTGGCCGTATACTGGGGGGGCGGGGACGACTCCCATTAACCCCTGACTATACCGGGGATACGCTTATCACAATGCCTTTCTGGTCTGTGCTGAAGCAGGGCATTCTGGCAGCCAAGTGGCTTGACCTTAATTAGTGAGCCTGGTTACCCCCTCTCGGAACCACAGACTTAGAAATCGCCAGCTCATATACAGTGCATAAAATATATTTATATATATACCCTTATACACCATTTTAATAAAAAATATCACAAAATTCTTCTAAGTCCCTCGGGAAGAGTGAAAGACGCGCACGTTCATTTTCAGAGCTCCTAGACCTTCCTATAAGAAGTTAGCCAAAAAGTAGCTTCGAAAAACGCTTAGGTTAAGTTTCAGAGTTGCTTCTAATGTACCAAAGCTGGACTTAGACATAATTTCACTCTCACAACATTATGGCTGGTTGGAGACAGTCCGAACCACAAGTACCGGGTCCATGGTTCTGGCCGTATACTGGGGGGGCGGGGACGACTCCCATTAACCCCTGACTATACCGGGGATACGCTTATCACAATGCCTTTCTGGTCTGTGCTGAAGCACGGCATTCTGGCAGCCAAGTGGCTTGACCTTTATTAGTGAGCCTGGTTACCCCCTCTCGGAACCACAGACTTAGAAATCGCCAGCTCATATACAGTGCATAAAATATATTTATATATATACCCTTATACACCATTTAATAAAAAATATCACAAAATTCTTCTAAGTCCCTCGGGAAGAGTGAAAGACGCGCACGTTAATTTTCAGAGCTCCTAGACCTTCCTATAAGAAGTTAGCCAAAAAGTAGCTTCGAAAAACGCTTAGGTTAAGTTTCAGAGTTGCTTCTAATGTACCAAAGCTGGACTTAGACATAATTTCACTCTCACAACATTATGGCTGGTTGGAGAGAGTCCGAACCACAAGTACCGGGTCCATGGTTCTGGCCGTATACTGGGGGGACGGGGACGACTCCCATTAACCCCTGACTATACCGGGGATACGCTTATCACAATGCCTTTCTGGTCTGTGCTGAAGCAGGGCATTCTGGCAGCCAAGTGGCTTGACCTTTATTAGTGAGCCTGGTTACCCCCTCTCGGAACCACAGACTTAGAAATCGCCAGCTCATATACAGTGCATAAAATATATTTATATATATACCCTTATACACCATTTAATAAAAAATATCACAAAATTCTTCTAAGTCCCTCGGGAAGAGTGAAAGACGCGCACGTTCATTTTCAGAGCTCCTAGACCTTCCTATAAGAAGTTAGCCAAAAAGTAGCTTCGAAAAACGCTTAGGTTAAGTTTCAGAGTTGCTTCTAATGTACCAAAGCTGGACTTAGACATAATTTCACTCTCACAACATTATGGCTGGTTGGAGACAGTCCGAACCACAAGTACCGGGTCCATGGTTCTGGCCGTATACTGGGGGGGCGGGGACGACTCCCATTAACCCCTGACTATACCGGGGATACGCTTATCACAATGCCTTTCTGGTCTGTGCTGAAGCAGGGCATTCTGGCAGCCAAGTGGCTTGACCTTTATTAGTGAGCCTGGTTACCCCCTCTCGGAACCACAGACTTAGAAATCGCCAGCTCATATACAGTGCATAAAATATATTTATATATATACCCTTATACACCATTTAATAAAAAATATCACAAAATTCTTCTAAGTCCCTCGGGAAGAGTGAAAGACGCGCACGTTCATTTTCAGAGCTCCTAGACCTTCCTATAAGAAGTTAGCCAAAAAGTAGCTTCGAAAAACGCTTAGGTTAAGTTTCAGAGTTGCTTCTAATGTACTAAAGCTGGACTTAGACATAATTTCACTCTCACAACATTATGGCTGGTTGGAGAGAGTCCGAACCACAAGTACCGGGTCCATGGTTCTGGCCGTATACTGGGGGGACGGGGACGACTCCCATTAACCCCTGACTATACCGGGGATACGCTTATCACAATGCCTTTCTGGTCTGTGCTGAAGCAGGGCATTCTGGCAGCCAAGTGGCTTGACCTTTATTAGTGAGCCTGGTTACCCCCTCTCGGAACCACAGACTTAGAAATCGCCAGCTCATATACAGTGCATAAAATATATTTATATATATACCCTTATACACCATTTAATAAAAAATATCACAAAATTCTTCTAAGTCCCTCGGGAAGAGTGAAAGACGCGCACGTTCATTTTCAGAGCTCCTAGACCTTCCTATAAGAAGTTAGCCAAAAAGTAGCTTCGAAAAACGCTTAGGTTAAGTTTCAAAGTTGCTTCTAATGTACCAAAGCTGGACTTAGACATAATTTCACTCTCACAACATTATGGCTGGTTGGAGACAGTCCGAACCACAAGTACCGGGTCCATGGTTCTGGCCGTATACTGGGGGGACGGGGACGACTCCCATTAACCCCTGACTATACCGGGGATACGCTTATCACAATGCCTTTCTGGTCTGTGCTGAAGCACGGCATTCTGGCAGCCAAGTGGCTTGACCTTTATTAGTGAGCCTGGTTACCCCCTCTCGGAACCACAGACTTAGAAATCGCCAGCTCATATACAGTGCATAAAATATATTTATATATATATACCCTTATACACCATTTAATAAAAAATATCACAAAATTCTTCTAAGTCCCTCGGGAAGAGTGAAAGACGCGCACGTTCATTTTCAGAGCTCCTAGACCTTCCTATAAGAAGTTAGCCAAAAAGTAGCTTCGAAAAACGCTTAGGTTAAGTTTCAGAGTTGCTTCTAATGTACCAAAGCTGGACTTAGACATAATTTCACTCTCACAACATTATGGCTGGTTGGAGACAGTCCGAACCACAAGTACCGGGTCCATGGTTCTGGCCGTATACTGGGGGGGCGGGGACGACTCCCATTAACCCCTGACTATACCGGGGATACGCTTATCACAATGCCTTTCTGGTCTGTGCTGAAGCAGGGCATTCTGGCAGCCAAGTGGCTTGACCTTTATTAGTGAGCCTGGTTACCCCCTCTCGGAACCACAGACTTAGAAATCGCCAGCTCATATACAGTGCATAAAATATATTTATATATATACCCTTATACACCATTTAATAAAAAATATCACAAAATTCTTCTAAGTCCCTCGGGAAGAGTGAAAGACGCGCACGTTCATTTTCAGAGCTCCTAGACCTTCCTATAAGAAGTTAGCCAAAAAGTAGCTTCGAAAAACGCTTAGGTTAAGTTTCAAAGTTGCTTCTAATGTACCAAAGCTGGACTTAGACATAATTTCACTCTCACAACATTATGGCTGGTTGGAGACAGTCCGAACCACAAGTACCGGGTCCATGGTTCTGGCCGTATACTGGGGGGACGGGGACGACTCCCATTAACCCCTGACTATACCGGGGATACGCTTATCACAATGCCTTTCTGGTCTGTGCTGAAGCACGGCATTCTGGCAGCCAAGTGGCTTGACCTTTATTAGTGAGCCTGGTTACCCCCTCTCGGAACCACAGACTTAGAAATCGCCAGCTCATATACAGTGCATAAAATATATTTATATATATATACCCTTATACACCATTTAATAAAAAATATCACAAAATTCTTCTAAGTCCCTCGGGAAGAGTGAAAGACGCGCACGTTCATTTTCAGAGCTCCTAGACCTTCCTATAAGAAGTTAGCCAAAAAGTAGCTTCGAAAAACGCTTAGGTTAAGTTTCAGAGTTGCTTCTAATGTACCAAAGCTGGACTTAGACATAATTTCACTCTCACAACATTATGGCTGGTTGGAGACAGTCCGAACCACAAGTACCGGGTCCATGGTTCTGGCCGTATACTGGGGGGGCGGGGACGACTCCCATTAACCCCTGACTATACCGGGGATACGCTTATCACAATGCCTTTCTGGTCTGTGCTGAAGCAGGGCATTCTGGCAGCCAAGTGGCTTGACCTTTATTAGTGAGCCTGGTTACCCCCTCTCGGAACCACAGACTTAGAAATCGCCAGCTCATATACAGTGCATAAAATATATTTATATATATACCCTTATACACCATTTAATAAAAAATATCACAAAATTCTTCTAAGTCCCTCGGGAAGAGTGAAAGACGCGCACGTTCATTTTCAGAGCTCCTAGACCTTCCTATAAGAAGTTAGCCAAAAAGTAGCTTCGAAAAACGCTTAGGTTAAGTTTCAGAGTTGCTTCTAATGTACCAAAGCTGGACTTAGACATAATTTCACTCTCACAACATTATGGCTGGTTGGAGAGAGTCCGAACCACAAGTACCGGGTCCATGGTTCTGGCCGTATACTGGGGGGACGGGGACGACTCCCATTAACCCCTGACTATACCGGGGATACGCTTATCACAATGCCTTTCTGGTCTGTGCTGAAGCAGGGCATTCTGGCAGCCAAGTGGCTTGACCTTTATTAGTGAGCCTGGTTACCCCCTCTCGGAACCACAGACTTAGAAATCGCCAGCTCATATACAGTGCATAAAATATATTTATATATATACCCTTATACACCATTTTAATAAAAAATATCACAAAATTCTTCTAAGTCCCTCGGGAAGAGTGAAAGACGCGCACGTTCATTTTCAGAGCTCCTAGACCTTCTTATAAGAAGTTAGCCAAAAAGTAGCTTCGAAAAACGCTTAGGTTAAGTTTCAGAGTTGCTTCTAATGTACCAAAGCTGGACTTAGACATAATTTCACTCTCACAACATTATGGCTGGTTGGAGACAGTCCGAACCACAAGTACCGGGTCCATGGTTCTGGCCGTATACTGGGGGGACGGGGACGACTCCCATTAACCCCTGACTATACCGGGGATACGCTTATCACAATGCCTTTCTGGTCTGTGCTGAAGCAGGGCATTCTGGCAGCCAAGTGGCTTGACCTTTATTAGTGAGCCTTGTTACCCCCTCTCGGAACCACAGACTTAGAAATCGCCAGCTCATATACAGTGCATAAAATATATTTATATATATACCCTTATACACCATTTAATAAAAAATATCACAAAATTCTTCTAAGTCCCTCGGGAAGAGTGAAAGACGCGCACGTTCATTTTCAGAGCTCCTAGACCTTCCTATAAGAAGTTAGCCAAAAAGTAGCTTCGAAAAACGCTTAGGTTAAGTTTCAAAGTTGCTTCTAATGTACCAAAGCTGGACTTAGACATAATTTCACTCTCACAACATTATGGCTGGTTGGAGACAGTCCGAACCACAAGTACCGGGTCCATGGTTCTGGCCGTATACTGGGGGGACGGGGACGACTCCCATTAACCCCTGACTATACCGGGGATACGCTTATCACAATGCCTTTCTGGTCTGTGCTGAAGCACGGCATTCTGGCAGCCAAGTGGCTTGACCTTTATTAGTGAGCCTGGTTACCCCCTCTCGGAACCACAGACTTAGAAATCGCCAGCTCATATACAGTACAGTGCATAAAATATATTTATATATATATACCCTTATACACCATTTAATAAAAAATATCACAAAATTCTTCTAAGTCCCTCGGGAAGAGTGAAAGACGCGCACGTTCATTTTCAGAGCTCCTAGACCTTCCTATAAGAAGTTAGCCAAAAAGTAGCTTCGAAAAACGCTTAGGTTAAGTTTCAGAGTTGCTTCTAATGTACCAAAGCTGGACTTAGACATAATTTCACTCTCACAACATTATGGCTGGTTGGAGACAGTCCGAACCACAAGTACCGGGTCCATGGTTCTGGCCGTATACTGGGGGGACGGGGACGACTCCCATTAACCCCTGACTATACCGGGGATACGCTTATCACAATGCCTTTCTGGTCTGTGCTGAAGCAGGGCATTCTGGCAGCCAAGTGGCTTGACCTTTATTAGTGAGCCTGGTTACCCCCTCTCGGAACCACAGACTTAGAAATCGCCAGCTCATATACAGTGCATAAAATATATTTATATATATACCCTTATACACCATTTTAATAAAAAATATCACAAAATTCTTCTAAGTCCCTCGGGAAGAGTGAAAGACGCGCACGTTCATTTTCAGAGCTCCTAGACCTTCCTATAAGAAGTTAGCCAAAAAGTAGTTTTGAAAATCGCTTAGGTTAAGTTTCAGAGTTGCTTCTAATGTACCAAAGCTGGACTTAGACATAATTTCACTCTCACACCATTATGGCTGGTTGGAGATAGTCCGAACCACAAGTACCGGGTCCATGGTTCTGGCCGTATACTGGGGGGACGGGGACGACTCCCATTAACCCCTGACTATACCGGGGATACGCTTATCACAATGCCTTTCTGGTCTGTGCTGAAGCAGGGCATTCTGGCAGCCAAGTGGCTTGACCTTTATTAGTGAGCCTGGTTACCCCCTCTCGGAACCACAGACTTAGAAATCGCCAGCTCATATACAGTGCATAAAATATATTTATATATATACCCTTATACACCATTTTAATAAAAAATATCACAAAATTCTTCTAAGTCCCTCGGGAAGAGTGAAAGACGCGCACGTTCATTTTCAGAGCTCCTAGACCTTCTTATAAGAAGTTAGCCAAAAAGTAGCTTCGAAAAACGCTTAGGTTAAGTTTCAGAGTTGCTTCTAATGTACCAAAGCTGGACTTAGACATAATTTCACTCTCACAACATTATGGCTGGTTGGAGACAGTCCGAACCACAAGTACCGGGTCCATGGTTCTGGCCGTATACTGGGGGGACGGGGACGACTCCCATTAACCCCTGACTATACCGGGGATACGCTTATCACAATGCCTTTCTGGTCTGTGCTGAAGCAGGGCATTCTGGCAGCCAAGTGGCTTGACCTTTATTAGTGAGCCTGGTTACCCCCTCTCGGAACCACAGACTTAGAAATCGCCAGCTCATATACAGTGCATAAAATATATTTATATATATACCCTTATACACCATTTTAATAAAAAATATCACAAAATTCTTCTAAGTCCCTCGGGAAGAGTGAAAGACGCGCACGTTCATTTTCTGAGCTCCTAGACCTTCCTATAAGAAGTTAGCCAAAAAGTAGCTTCGAAAAACGCTTAGGTTAAGTTTCAGAGTTGCTTCTAATGTACCAAAGCTGGACTTAGACATAATTTCACTCTCACAACATTATGGCTGGTTGGAGACAGTCCGAACCACAAGTACCGGGTCCATGGTTCTGGCCGTATACTGGGGGGACGGGGACGACTCCCATTAACCCCTGACTATACCGGGGATACGCTTATCACAATGCCTTTCTGGTCTGTGCTGAAGCAGGGCATTCTGGCAGCCAAGTGGCTTGACCTTTATTAGTGAGCCTGGTTACCCCCTCTCGGAACCACAGACTTAGAAATGGCCAGCTCATATACAGTGCATAAAATATATTTATATATATACCCTTATACACCATTTTAATAAAAAATATCACAAAATTCTTCTAAGTCCCTCGGGAAGAGTGAAAGACGCGCACGTTCATTTTCAGAGCTCCTAGACCTTCCTATAAGAAGTTAGCCAAAAAGTAGCTTCGAAAAACGCTTAGGTTAAGTTTCAGAGTTGCTTCTAATGTACCAAAGCTGGACTTAGACATAATTTCACTCTCACAACATTATGGCTGGTTGGAGACAGTCCGAACCACAAGTACCGGGTCCATGGTTCTGGCCGTATACTGGGGGGACGGGGACGACTCCCATTAACCCCTGACTATACCGGGGATACGCTTATCACAATGCCTTTCTGGTCTGTGCTGAAGCAAGGCATTCTGGCAGCCAAGTGGCTTGACCTTTATTAGTGAGCCTGGTTACCCCCTCTCGGAACCACAGACTTAGAAATCGCCAGCTCATATACAGTGCATAAAATATATTTATATATATACCCTTATACACCATTTAATAAAAAATATCACAAAATTCTTCTAAGTCCCTCGGGAAGAGTGAAAGACGCGCACGTTCATTTTCAGAGCTCCTAGACCTTCCTATAAGAAGTTAGCCAAAAAGTAGCTTCGAAAAACGCTTAGGTTAAGTTTCAGAGTTGCTTCTAATGTACCAAAGCTGGACTTAGACATAATTTCACTCTCACAACATTATGGCTGGTTGGAGAGAGTCCGAACCACAAGTACCGGGTCCATGGTTCTGGCCGTATACTGTGGGGACGGGGACGACTCCCATTAACCCCTGACTATACCGGGGATACGCTTATCACAATGCCTTTCTGGTCTGTGCTGAAGCAGGGCATTCTGGCTGCCAAGTGGCTTGACCTTTATTAGTGAGCCTGGTTACCCCCTCTCGGAACCACAGACTTAGAAATCGCCAGCTCATATACAGTGCATAAAATATATTTATATATATACCCTTATACACCATTTAATGAAAAATATCACAAAATTCTTCTAAGTCCCTCGGGAAGAGTGAAAGACGCGCACGTTCATTTTCAGAGCTCCTAGACCTTCCTATAAGAAGTTAGCCAAAAAGTAGCTTCGAAAAACGCTTAGGTTAAGTTTCATAGTTGCTTCTAATGTACCAAAGCTGGACTTAGACATAATTTCACTCTCACAACATTATGGCTGGTTGGAGAGAGTCCGAACCACAAGTACCGGGTCCATGGTTCTGGCCGTATACTGGGGGGACGGGGACGACTCCCATTAACCCCTGACTATACCGGGGATACGCTTATCACAATGCCTTTCTGGTCTGTGCTGAAGCAGGGCATTCTGGCAGCCAAGTGGCTTGACCTTTATTAGTGAGCCTGGTTACCCCCTCTCGGAACCACAGACTTAGAAATCGCCAGCTCATATACAGTGCATAAAATATATTTATATATATATACCCTTATACACCATTTAATAAAAAATATCACAAAATTCTTCTAAGTCCCTCGGGAAGAGTGAAAGACGCGCACGTTCATTTTCAGAGCTCCTAGACCTTCCTATAAGAAGTTAGCCAAAAAGTAGCTTCGAAAAACGCTTAGGTTAAGTTTCAGAGTTGCTTCTAATGTACCAAAGCTGGACTTAGACATAATTTCACTCTCACAACATTATGGCTGGTTGGAGAGAGTCCGAACCACAAGTACAGGGTCCATGGTTCTGGCCGTATACTGGGGGGACGGGGACGACTCCCATTAACCCCTGACTATACCGGGGATACGCTTATCACAATGCCTTTCTGGTCTGTGCTGAAGCAGGGCATTCTGGCAGCCAAGTGGCTTGACCTTTATTAGTGAGCCTGGTTACCCCCTCTCGGAACCACAGACTTAGAAATCGCCAGCTCATATACAGTGCATAAAATATATTTATATATATACCCTTATACACCATTTAATAAAAAATATCACAAAATTCTTCTAAGTCCCTCGGGAAGAGTGAAAGACGCGCACGTTCATTTTCAGAGCTCCTAGACCTTCCTATAAGAAGTTAGCCAAAAAGTAGCTTCGAAAAACGCTTAGGTTAAGTTTCAGAGTTGCTTCTAATGTACCAAAGCTGGACTTAGACATAATTTCACTCTCACAACATTATGGCTGGTTGGAGACAGTCCGAACCACAAGTACCGGGTCCATGGTTCTGGCCGTATACTGGGGGGACGGGGACGACTCCCATTAACCCCTGACTATACCGGGGATACGCTTATCACAATGCCTTTCTGGTCTGTGCTGAAGCAGGGCATTCTGGCAGCCAAGTGGCTTGACCTTTATTAGTGAGCCTGGTTACCCCCTCTCGGAACCACAGACTTAGAAATCGCCAGCTCATATACAGTGCATAAAATATATTTATATATATACCCTTATACACCATTTAATAAAAAATATCACAAAATTCTTCTAAGTCCCTCGGGAAGAGTGAAAGACGCGCACGTTCATTTTCAGAGCTCCTAGACCTTCCTATAAGAAGTTAGCCAAAAAGTAGCTTCGAAAAACGCTTAGGTTAAGTTTCAGAGTTGCTTCTAATGTACCAAAGCTGGACTTAGACATAATTTCACTCTCACAACATTATGGCTGGTTGGAGACAGTCCGAACCACAAGTACCGGGTCCATGGTTCTGGCCGTATACTGGGGGGGCGGGGACGACTCCCATTAACCCCTGACTATACCGGGGATACGCTTATCACAATGCCTTTCTGGTCTGTGCTGAAGCACGGCATTCTGGCAGCCAAGTGGCTTGACCTTTATTAGTGAGCCTGGTTACCCCCTCTCGGAACCACAGACTTAGAAATCGCCAGCTCATATACAGTGCATAAAATATATTTATATATATACCCTTATACACCATTTAATAAAAAATATCACAAAATTCTTCTAAGTCCCTCGGGAAGAGTGAAAGACGCGCACGTTCATTTTCAGAGCTCCTAGACCTTCCTATAAGAAGTTAGCCAAAAAGTAGCTTCGAAAAACGCTTAGGTTAAGTTTCAGAGTTGCTTCTAATGTACCAAAGCTGGACTTAGACATAATTTCACTCTCACAACATTATGGCTGGTTGGAGACAGTCCGAACCACAAGTACCGGGTCCATGGTTCTGGCCGTATACTGGGGGGGCGGGGACGACTCCCATTAACCCCTGACTATACCGGGGATACGCTTATCACAATGCCTTTCTGGTCTGTGCTGAAGCACGGCATTCTGGCAGCCAAGTGGCTTGACCTTTATTAGTGAGCCTGGTTACCCCCTCTCGGAACCACAGACTTAGAAATCGCCAGCTCATATACAGTGCATAAAATATATTTATATATATACCCTTATACACCATTTAATAAAAAATATCACAAAATTCTTCTAAGTCCCTCGGGAAGAGTGAAAGACGCGCACGTTCATTTTCAGAGCTCCTAGACCTTCCTATAAGAAGTTAGCCAAAAAGTAGCTTCGAAAAACGCTTAGGTTAAGTTTCAGAGTTGCTTCTAATGTACCAAAGCTGGACTTAGACATAATTTCACTCTCACAACATTATGGCTGGTTGGAGAGAGTCCGAACCACAAGTACCGGGTCCATGGTTCTGGCCGTATACTGGGGGGACGGGGACGACTCCCATTAACCCCTGACTATACCGGGGATACGCTTATCACAATGCCTTTCTGGTCTGTGCTGAAGCAGGGCATTCTGGCAGCCAAGTGGCTTGACCTTTATTAGTGAGCCTGGTTACCCCCTCTCGGAACCACAGACTTAGAAATCGCCAGCTCATATACAGTGCATAAAATATATTTATATATACAGTATACCCTTATACACCATTTAATAAAAAATATCACAAAATTCTTCTAAGTCCCTCGGGAAGAGTGAAAGACGCGCACGTTCATTTTCAGAGCTCCTAGACCTTCCTATAAGAAGTTAGCCAAAAAGTAGCTTCGAAAAACGCTTAGGTTAAGTTTCAGAGTTGCTTCTAATGTACCAAAGCTGGACTTAGACATAATTTCACTCTCACAACATTATGGCTGGTTGGAGAGAGTCCGAACCACAAGTACAGGGTCCATGTTTCTGGCCGTATACTGGGGGGACGGGGACGACTCCCATTAACCCCTGACTATACCGGGGATACGCTTATCACAATGCCTTTCTGGTCTGTGCTGAAGCACGGCATTCTGGCAGCCAAGTGGCTTGACCTTTATTAGTGAGCCTGGTTACCCCCTCTCGGAACCACAGACTTAGAAATCGCCAGCTCATATACAGTGCATAAAATATATTTATATATATACCCTTATACACCATTTAATAAAAAATATCACAAAATTCTTCTAAGTCCCTCGGGAAGAGTGAAAGACGCGCACGTTCATTTTCAGAGCTCCTAGACCTTCCTATAAGAAGTTAGCCAAAAAGTAGCTTCGAAAAACGCTTAGGTTAAGTTTCAGAGTTGCTTCTAATGTACCAAAGCTGGACTTAGACATAATTTCACTCTCACAACATTATGGCTGGTTGGAGAGAGTCCGAACCACAAGTACCGGGTCCATGGTTCTGGCCGTATACTGGGGGGACGGGGACGACTCCCATTAACCCCTGACTATACCGGGGATACGCTTATCACAATGCCTTTCTGGTCTGTGCTGAAGCAGGGCATTCTGGCAGCCAAGTGGCTTGACCTTTATTAGTGAGCCTGGTTACCCCCTCTCGGAACCACAGACTTAGAAATCGCCAGCTCATATACAGTGCATAAAATATATTTATATATATACCCTTATACACCATTTAATGAAAAATATCACAAAATTCTTCTAAGTCCCTCGGGAAGAGTGAAAGACGCGCACGTTCATTTTCAGAGCTCCTAGACCTTCCTATAAGAAGTTAGCCAAAAAGTAGCTTCGAAAAACGCTTAGGTTAAGTTTCAGAGTTGCTTCTAATGTACAAAAGCTGGACTTAGACATAATTTCACTCTCACAACATTATGGCTGGTTGGAGAGAGTCCGAACCACAAGTACCGGGTCCATGGTTCTGGCCGTATACTGGGGGGACGGGGACGACTCCCATTAACCCCTGACTATACCGGGGATACGCTTATCACAATGCCTTTCTGGTCTGTGCTGAAGCAGGGCATTCTGGCAGCCAAGTGGCTTGACCTTTATTAGTGAGCCTGGTTACCCCCTCTCGGAACCACAGACTTAGAAATCGCCAGCTCATATACAGTGCATAAAAAATATTTATATATATACCCTTATACACCATTTAATAAAAAATATCACAAAATTCTTCTAAGTCCCTCGGGAAGAGTGAAAGACGCGCACGTTCATTTTCAGAGCTCCTAGACCTTCCTATAAGAAGTTAGCCAAAAAGTAGCTTCGAAAAACGCTTAGGTTAAGTTTCAGAGTTGCTTCTAATGTACCAAAGCTGGACTTAGACATAATTTCACTCTCACAACATTATGGCTGGTTGGAGAGAGTCCGAACCACAAGTACAGGGTCCATGGTTCTGGCCGTATACTGGGGGGACGGGGACGACTCCCATTAACCCCTGACTATACCGGGGATACGCTTATCACAATGCCTTTCTGGTCTGTGCTGAAGCACGGCATTCTGGCAGCCAAGTGGCTTGACCTTTATTAGTGAGCCTGGTTACCCCCTCTCGGAACCACAGACTTAGAAATCGCCAGCTCATACTGTATACAGTGCATAAAATATATTTATATATATACCCTTATACACCATTTAATAAAAAATATCACAAAATTCTTCTAAGTCCCTCGGGAAGAGTGAAAGACGCGCACGTTCATTTTCAGAGCTCCTAGACCTTCCTATAAGAAGTTAGCCAAAAAGTAGCTTCGAAAAACGCTTAGGTTAAGTTTCAGAGTTGCTTCTAATGTACCAAAGCTGGACTTAGACATAATTTCACTCTCACAACATTATGGCTGGTTGGAGAGAGTCCGAACCACAAGTACCGGGTCCATGGTTCTGGCCGTATACTGGGGGGACGGGGACGACTCCCATTAACCCCTGACTATACCGGGGATACGCTTATCACAATGCCTTTCTGGTCTGTGCTGAAGCAGGGCATTCTGGCAGCCAAGTGGCTTGACCTTTATTAGTGAGCCTGGTTACCCCCTCTCGGAACCACAGACTTAGAAATCGCCAGCTCATATACAGTGCATAAAATATATTTATATATATACCCTTATACACCATTTAATGAAAAATATCACAAAATTCTTCTAAGTCCCTCGGGAAGAGTGAAAGACGCGCACGTTCATTTTCAGAGCTCCTAGACCTTCCTATAAGAAGTTAGCCAAAAAGTAGCTTCGAAAAACGCTTAGGTTAAGTTTCAGAGTTGCTTCTAATGTACAAAAGCTGGACTTAGACATAATTTCACTCTCACAACATTATGGCTGGTTGGAGAGAGTCCGAACCACAAGTACCGGGTCCATGGTTCTGGCCGTATACTGGGGGGACGGGGACGACTCCCATTAACCCCTGACTATACCGGGGATACGCTTATCACAATGCCTTTCTGGTCTGTGCTGAAGCAGGGCATTCTGGCAGCCAAGTGGCTTGACCTTTATTAGTGAGCCTGGTTACCCCCTCTCGGAACCACAGACTTAGAAATCGCCAGCTCATATACAGTGCATAAAAAATATTTATATATATACCCTTATACACCATTTAATAAAAAATATCACAAAATTCTTCTAAGTCCCTCGGGAAGAGTGAAAGACGCGCACGTTCATTTTCAGAGCTCCTAGACCTTCCTATAAGAAGTTAGCCAAAAAGTAGCTTCGAAAAACGCTTAGGTTAAGTTTCAGAGTTGCTTCTAATGTACCAAAGCTGGACTTAGACATCATTTCACTCTCACAACATTATGGCTGGTTGGAGAGAGTCCGAACCACAAGTACCGGGTCCATGGTTCTGGCCGTATACTGGGGGGACGGGGACGACTCCCATTAACCCCTGACTATACCGGGGATACGCTTATCACAATGCCTTTCTGGTCTGTGCTGAAGCAGGGCATTCTGGCAGCCAAGTGGCTTGACCTTTATTAGTGAGCCTGGTTACCCCCTCTCGGAACCACAGACTTAGAAATCGCCAGCTCATATACAGTGCATAAAATATATTTATATATATACCCTTATACACCATTTAATGAAAAATATCACAAAATTCTTCTAAGTCCCTCGGGAAGAGTGAAAGACGCGCACGTTCATTTTCAGAGCTCCTAGACCTTCCTATAAGAAGTTAGCCAAAAAGTAGCTTCGAAAAACGCTTAGGTTAAGTTTCAGAGTTGCTTCTAATGTACCAAAGCTGGACTTAGACATAATTTCACTCTCACAACATTATGGCTGGTTGGAGAGAGTCCGAACCACAAGTACCGGGTCCATGGTTCTGGCCGTATACTGGGGGGACGGGGACGACTCCCATTAACCCCTGACTATACCGGGGATACGCTTATCACAATGCCTTTCTGGTCTGTGCTGAAGCAGGGCATTCTGGCAGCCAAGTGGCTTGACCTTTATTAGTGAGCCTGGTTACCCCCTCTCGGAACCACAGACTTAGAAATCGCCAGCTCATATACAGTGCATAAAATATATTTATATATATATATACCCTTATACACCATTTAATAAAAAATATCACAAAATTCTTCTAAGTCCCTCGGGAAGAGTGAAAGACGCGCACGTTCATTTTCAGAGCTCCTAGACCTTCCTATAAGAAGTTAGCCAAAAAGTAGCTTCGAAAAACGCTTAGGTTAAGTTTCAGAGTTGCTTCTAATGTACCAAAGCTGGACTTAGACATAATTTCACTCTCACAACATTATGGCTGGTTGGAGAGAGTCCGAACCACAAGTACAGGGTCCATGGTTCTGGCCGTATACTGGGGGGACGGGGACGACTCCCATTAACCCCTGACTATACCGGGGATACGCTTATCACAATGCCTTTCTGGTCTGTGCTGAAGCACGGCATTCTGGCAGCCAAGTGGCTTGACCTTTATTAGTGAGCCTGGTTACCCCCTCTCGGAACCACAGACTTAGAAATCGCCAGCTCATATACAGTGCATAAAATATATTTATATATATACCCTTATACACCATTTAATAAAAAATATCACAAAATTCTTCTAAGTCCCTCGGGAAGAGTGAAAGACGTGCACGTTCATTTTCAGAGCTCCTAGACCTTCCTATAAGAAGTTAGCCAAAAAGTAGCTTCGAAAAACGCTTAGGTTAAGTTTCAGAGTTGCTTCTAATGTACCAAAGCTGGACTTAGACATAATTTCACTCTCACAACATTATGGCTGGTTGGAGACTGTCCGAACCACAAGTACCAGGTCCATGGTTCTGGCCGTATACTGGGGGGACGGGGACGACTCCCATTAACCCCTGACTATACCGGGGATACGCTTATCACAATGCCTTTCTGGTCTGTGCTGAAGCACGGCATTCTGGCAGCCAAGTGGCTTGACCTTTATTAGTGAGCCTGGTTACCCCCTCTCGGAACCACAGACTTAGAAATCGCCAGCTCATATACAGTGCATAAAATATATTTATATATATACCCTTATACACCATTTAATAAAAAATATCACAAAATTCTTCTAAGTCCCTCGGGAAGAGTGAAAGACGCGCACGTTCATTTTCAGAGCTCCTAGACCTTCCTATAAGAAGTTAGCCAAAAAGTAGCTTCGAAAAACGCTTAGGTTAAGTTTCAGAGTTGCTTCTAATGTACCAAAGCTGGACTTAGACATAATTTCACTCTCACAACATTATGGCTGGTTGGAGAGAGTCCGAACCACAAGTACAGGGTCCATGGTTCTGGCCGTATACTGGGGGGACGGGGACGACTCCCATTAACCCCTGACTATACCGGGGATACGCTTATCACAATGCCTTTCTGGTCTGTGCTGAAGCACGGCATTCTGGCAGCCAAGTGGCTTGACCTTTATTAGTGAGCCTGGTTACCCCCTCTCGGAACCACAGACTTAGAAATCGCCAGCTCATATACAGTGCATAAAATATATTTATATATATACCCTTATACACCATTTAATAAAAAATATCACAAAATTCTTCTAAGTCCCTCGGGAAGAGTGAAAGACGCGCACGTTAATTTTCAGAGCTCCTAGACCTTCCTATAAGAAGTTAGCCAAAAAGTAGCTTCGAAAAACGCTTAGGTTAAGTTTCAGAGTTGCTTCTAATGTACCAAAGCTGGACTTAGACATAATTTCACTCTCACAACATTATGGCTGGTTGGAGAGAGTCCGAACCACAAGTACCGGGTCCATGGTTCTGGCCGTATACTGGGGGGACGGGGACGACTCCCATTAACCCCTGACTATACCGGGGATACGCTTATCACAATGCCTTTCTGGTCTGTGCTGAAGCAGGGCATTCTGGCAGCCAAGTGGCTTGACCTTTATTAGTGAGCCTGGTTACCCCCTCTCGGAACCACAGACTTAGAAATCGCCAGCTCATATACAGTGCATAAAATATATTTATATATATACCCTTATACACCATTTAATGAAAAATATCACAAAATTCTTCTAAGTCCCTCGGGAAGAGTGAAAGACGCGCACGTTCATTTTCAGAGCTCCTAGACCTTCCTATAAGAAGTTAGCCAAAAAGTAGCTTCGAAAAACGCTTAGGTTAAGTTTCAGAGTTGCTTCTAATGTACAAAAGCTGGACTTAGACATAATTTCACTCTCACAACATTATGGCTGGTTGGAGAGAGTCCGAACCACAAGTACCGGGTCCATGGTTCTGGCCGTATACTGGGGGGACGGGGACGACTCCCATTAACCCCTGACTATACCGGGGATACGCTTATCACAATGCCTTTCTGGTCTGTGCTGAAGCAGGGCATTCTGGCAGCCAAGTGGCTTGACCTTTATTAGTGAGCCTGGTTACCCCCTCTCGGAACCACAGACTTAGAAATCGCCAGCTCATATACAGTGCATAAAAAATATTTATATATATACCCTTATACACCATTTAATAAAAAATATCACAAAATTCTTCTAAGTCCCTCGGGAAGAGTGAAAGACGTGCACGTTCATTTTCAGAGCTCCTAGACCTTCCTATAAGAAGTTAGCCAAAAAGTAGCTTCGAAAAACGCTTAGGTTAAGTTTCAGAGTTGCTTCTAATGTACCAAAGCTGGACTTAGACATAATTTCACTCTCACAACATTATGGCTGGTTGGAGACAGTCCGAACCACAAGTACCGGGTCCATGGTTCTGGCCGTATACTGGGGGGACGGGGACGACTCCCATTAACCCCTGACTATACCGGGGATACGCTTATCACAATGCCTTTCTGGTCTGTGCTGAAGCACGGCATTCTGGCAGCCAAGTGGCTTGACCTTTATTAGTGAGCCTGGTTACCCCCTCTCGGAACCACAGACTTAGAAATCGACAGCTCATATACAGTGCATAAAATATATTTATATATATACCCTTATACACCATTTAATAAAAAATATCACAAAATTCTTCTAAGTCCCTCGGGAAGAGTGAAAGACGCGCACGTTCATTTTCAGAGCTCCTAGACCTTCCTATAAGAAGTTAGCCAAAAAGTAGCTTCGAAAAACGCTTAGGTTAAGTTTCAGAGTTGCTTCTAATGTACCAAAGCTGGACTTAGACATAATTTCACTCTCACAACATTATGGCTGGTTGGAGAGAGTCCGAACCACAAGTACCGGGTCCATGGTTCTGGCCGTATACTGGGGGGACGGGGACGACTCCCATTAACCCCTGACTATACCGGGGATACGCTTATCACAATGCCTTTCTGGTCTGTGCTGAAGCAGGGCATTCTGGCTGCCAAGTGGCTTGACCTTTATTAGTGAGCCTGGTTACCCCCTCTCGGAACCACAGACTTAGAAATCGCCAGCTCATATACAGTGCATAAAATATATTTATATATATACCCTTATACACCATTTAATGAAAAATATCACAAAATTCTTCTAAGTCCCTCGGGAAGAGTGAAAGACGCGCACGTTCATTTTCAGAGCTCCTAGACCTTCCTATAAGAAGTTAGCCAAAAAGTAGCTTCGAAAAACGCTTAGGTTAAGTTTCATAGTTGCTTCTAATGTACCAAAGCTGGACTTAGACATAATTTCACTCTCACAACATTATGGCTGGTTGGAGAGAGTCCGAACCACAAGTACCGGGTCCATGGTTCTGGCCGTATACTGGGGGGACGGGGACGACTCCCATTAACCCCTGACTATACCGGGGATACGCTTATCACAATGCCTTTCTGGTCTGTGCTGAAGCAGGGCATTCTGGCAGCCAAGTGGCTTGACCTTTATTAGTGAGCCTGGTTACCCCCTCTCGGAACCACAGACTTAGAAATCGCCAGCTCATATACAGTGCATAAAATATATTTATATATATATACCCTTATACACCATTTAATAAAAAATATCACAAAATTCTTCTAAGTCCCTCGGGAAGAGTGAAAGACGCGCACGTTCATTTTCAGAGCTCCTAGACCTTCCTATAAGAAGTTAGCCAAAAAGTAGCTTCGAAAAACGCTTAGGTTAAGTTTCAGAGTTGCTTCTAATGTACCAAAGCTGGACTTAGACATAATTTCACTCTCACAACATTATGGCTGGTTGGAGAGAGTCCGAACCACAAGTACAGGGTCCATGGTTCTGGCCGTATACTGGGGGGACGGGGACGACTCCCATTAACCCCTGACTATACCGGGGATACGCTTATCACAATGCCTTTCTGGTCTGTGCTGAAGCACGGCATTCTGGCAGCCAAGTGGCTTGACCTTTATTAGTGAGCCTGGTTACCCCCTCTCGGAACCACAGACTTAGAAATCGCCAGCTCATATACAGTGCATAAAATATATTTATATATATACCCTTATACACCATTTAATAAAAAATATCACAAAATTCTTCTAAGTCCCTCGGGAAGAGTGAAAGACGTGCACGTTCATTTTCAGAGCTCCTAGACCTTCCTATAAGAAGTTAGCCAAAAAGTAGCTTCGAAAAACGCTTAGGTTAAGTTTCAGAGTTGCTTCTAATGTACCAAAGCTGGACTTAGACATAATTTCACTCTCACAACATTATGGCTGGTTGGAGACAGTCCGAACCACAAGTACCGGGTCCATGGTTCTGGCCGTATACTGGGGGGGCGGGGACGACTCCCATTAACCCCTGACTATACCGGGGATACGCTTATCACAATGCCTTTCTGGTCTGTGCTGAAGCAGGGCATTCTGGCAGCCAAGTGGCTTGACCTTTATTAGTGAGCCTGGTTACCCCCTCTCGGAACCACAGACTTAGAAATCGCCAGCTCATATACAGTGCATAAAATATATTTATATATATACCCTTATACACCATTTAATAAAAAATATCACAAAATTCTTCTAAGTCCCTCGGGAAGAGTGAAAGACGCGCACGTTCATTTTCAGAGCTCCTAGACCTTCCTATAAGAAGTTAGCCAAAAAGTAGCTTCGAAAAACGCTTAGGTTAAGTTTCAGAGTTGCTTCTAATGTACTAAAGCTGGACTTAGACATAATTTCACTCTCACAACATTATGGCTGGTTGGAGAGAGTCCGAACCACAAGTACCGGGTCCATGGTTCTGGCCGTATACTGGGGGGACGGGGACGACTCCCATTAACCCCTGACTATACCGGGGATACGCTTATCACAATGCCTTTCTGGTCTGTGCTGAAGCAGGGCATTCTGGCAGCCAAGTGGCTTGACCTTTATTAGTGAGCCTGGTTACCCCCTCTCGGAACCACAGACTTAGAAATCGCCAGCTCATATACAGTGCATAAAATATATTTATATATATACCCTTATACACCATTTAATAAAAAATATCACAAAATTCTTCTAAGTCCCTCGGGAAGAGTGAAAGACGCGCACGTTCATTTTCAGAGCTCCTAGACCTTCCTATAAGAAGTTAGCCAAAAAGTAGCTTCGAAAAACGCTTAGGTTAAGTTTCAAAGTTGCTTCTAATGTACCAAAGCTGGACTTAGACATAATTTCACTCTCACAACATTATGGCTGGTTGGAGACAGTCCGAACCACAAGTACCGGGTCCATGGTTCTGGCCGTATACTGGGGGGACGGGGACGACTCCCATTAACCCCTGACTATACCGGGGATACGCTTATCACAATGCCTTTCTGGTCTGTGCTGAAGCACGGCATTCTGGCAGCCAAGTGGCTTGACCTTTATTAGTGAGCCTGGTTACCCCCTCTCGGAACCACAGACTTAGAAATCGCCAGCTCATATACAGTGCATAAAATATATTTATATATATATACCCTTATACACCATTTAATAAAAAATATCACAAAATTCTTCTAAGTCCCTCGGGAAGAGTGAAAGACGCGCACGTTCATTTTCAGAGCTCCTAGACCTTCCTATAAGAAGTTAGCCAAAAAGTAGCTTCGAAAAACGCTTAGGTTAAGTTTCAGAGTTGCTTCTAATGTACCAAAGCTGGACTTAGACATAATTTCACTCTCACAACATTATGGCTGGTTGGAGACAGTCCGAACCACAAGTACCGGGTCCATGGTTCTGGCCGTATACTGGGGGGGCGGGGACGACTCCCATTAACCCCTGACTATACCGGGGATACGCTTATCACAATGCCTTTCTGGTCTGTGCTGAAGCAGGGCATTCTGGCAGCCAAGTGGCTTGACCTTTATTAGTGAGCCTGGTTACCCCCTCTCGGAACCACAGACTTAGAAATCGCCAGCTCATATACAGTGCATAAAATATATTTATATATATACCCTTATACACCATTTAATAAAAAATATCACAAAATTCTTCTAAGTCCCTCGGGAAGAGTGAAAGACGCGCACGTTCATTTTCAGAGCTCCTAGACCTTCCTATAAGAAGTTAGCCAAAAAGTAGCTTCGAAAAACGCTTAGGTTAAGTTTCAGAGTTGCTTCTAATGTACCAAAGCTGGACTTAGACATAATTTCACTCTCACAACATTATGGCTGGTTGGAGAGAGTCCGAACCACAAGTACAGGGTCCATGGTTCTGGCCGTATACTGGGGGGACGGGGACGACTCCCATTAACCCCTGACTATACCGGGGATACGCTTATCACAATGCCTTTCTGGTCTGTGCTGAAGCACGGCATTCTGGCAGCCAAGTGGCTTGACCTTTATTAGTGAGCCTGGTTACCCCCTCTCGGAACCACAGACTTAGAAATCGCCAGCTCATATACAGTGCATAAAATATATTTATATATATACCCTTATACACCATTTAATAAAAAATATCACAAAATTCTTCTAAGTCCCTCGGGAAGAGTGAAAGACGCGCACGTTCATTTTCAGAGCTCCTAGACCTTCCTATAAGAAGTTAGCCAAAAAGTAGCTTCGAAAAACGCTTAGGTTAAGTTTCAGAGTTGCTTCTAATGTACCAAAGCTGGACTTAGACATAATTTCACTCTCACAACATTATGGCTGGTTGGAGAGAGTCCGAACCACAAGTACCGGGTCCATGGTTCTGGCCGTATACTGGGGGGACGGGGACGACTCCCATTAACCCCTGACTATACCGGGGATACGCTTATCACAATGCCTTTCTGGTCTGTGCTGAAGCAGGGCATTCTGGCAGCCAAGTGGCTTGACCTTTATTTGTGAGCCTGGTTACCCCCTCTCGGAACCACAGACTTAGAAATCGCCAGCTCATATACAGTGCATAAAATATATTTATATATATACCCTTATACACCATTTAATGAAAAATATCACAAAATTCTTCTAAGTCCCTCGGGAAGAGTGAAAGACGCGCACGTTCATTTTCAGAGCTCCTAGACCTTCCTATAAGAAGTTAGCCAAAAAGTAGCTTCGAAAAACGCTTAGGTTAAGTTTCAGAGTTGCTTCTAATGTACAAAAGCTGGACTTAGACATAATTTCACTCTCACAACATTATGGCTGGTTGGAGAGAGTCCGAACCACAAGTACCGGGTCCATGGTTCTGGCCGTATACTGGGGGGACGGGGACGACTCCCATTAACCCCTGACTATACCGGGGATACGCTTATCACAATGCCTTTCTGGTCTGTGCTGAAGCAGGGCATTCTGGCAGCCAAGTGGCTTGACCTTTATTAGTGAGCCTGGTTACCCCCTCTCGGAACCACAGACTTAGAAATCGCCAGCTCATATACAGTGCATAAAAAATATTTATATATATACCCTTATACACCATTTAATAAAAAATATCACAAAATTCTTCTAAGTCCCTCGGGAAGAGTGAAAGACGCGCACGTTCATTTTCAGAGCTCCTAGACCTTCCTATAAGAAGTTAGCCAAAAAGTAGCTTCGAAAAACGCTTAGGTTAAGTTTCAGAGTTGCTTCTAATGTACCAAAGCTGGACTTAGACATAATTTCACTCTCACAACATTATGGCTGGTTGGAGAGAGTCCGAACCACAAGTACCGGGTCCATGGTTCTGGCCGTATACTGGGGGGACGGGGACGACTCCCATTAACCCCTGACTATACCGGGGATACGCTTATCACAATGCCTTTCTGGTCTGTGCTGAAGCAGGGCATTCTGGCAGCCAAGTGGCTTGACCTTTATTAGTGAGCCTGGTTACCCCCTCTCGGAACCACAGACTTAGAAATCGCCAGCTCATATACAGTGCATAAAATATATTTATATATATACCCTTATACACCATTTAATGAAAAATATCACAAAATTCTTCTAAGTCCCTCGGGAAGAGTGAAAGACGCGCACGTTCATTTTCAGAGCTCCTAGACCTTCCTATAAGAAGTTAGCCAAAAAGTAGCTTCGAAAAACGCTTAGGTTAAGTTTCAGAGTTGCTTCTAATGTACCAAAGCTGGACTTAGACATAATTTCACTCTCACAACATTATGGCTGGTTGGAGAGAGTCCGAACCACAAGTACCGGGTCCATGGTTCTGGCCGTATACTGGGGGGACGGGGACGACTCCCATTAACCCCTGACTATACCGGGGATACGCTTATCACAATGCCTTTCTGGTCTGTGCTGAAGCAGGGCATTCTGGCAGCCAAGTGGCTTGACCTTTATTAGTGAGCCTGGTTACCCCCTCTCGGAACCACAGACTTAGAAATCGCCAGCTCATATACAGTGCATAAAATATATTTATATATATATATACCCTTATACACCATTTAATAAAAAATATCACAAAATTCTTCTAAGTCCCTCGGGAAGAGTGAAAGACGCGCACGTTCATTTTCAGAGCTCCTAGACCTTCCTATAAGAAGTTAGCCAAAAAGTAGCTTCGAAAAACGCTTAGGTTAAGTTTCAGAGTTGCTTCTAATGTACCAAAGCTGGACTTAGACATAATTTCACTCTCACAACATTATGGCTGGTTGGAGAGAGTCCGAACCACAAGTACAGGGTCCATGGTTCTGGCCGTATACTGGGGGGACGGGGACGACTCCCATTAACCCCTGACTATACCGGGGATACGCTTATCACAATGCCTTTCTGGTCTGTGCTGAAGCACGGCATTCTGGCAGCCAAGTGGCTTGACCTTTATTAGTGAGCCTGGTTACCCCCTCTCGGAACCACAGACTTAGAAATCGCCAGCTCATATACAGTGCATAAAATATATTTATATATATACCCTTATACACCATTTAATAAAAAATATCACAAAATTCTTCTAAGTCCCTCGGGAAGAGTGAAAGACGTGCACGTTCATTTTCAGAGCTCCTAGACCTTCCTATAAGAAGTTAGCCAAAAAGTAGCTTCGAAAAACGCTTAGGTTAAGTTTCAGAGTTGCTTCTAATGTACCAAAGCTGGACTTAGACATAATTTCACTCTCACAACATTATGGCTGGTTGGAGACTGTCCGAACCACAAGTACCAGGTCCATGGTTCTGGCCGTATACTGGGGGGACGGGGACGACTCCCATTAACCCCTGACTATACCGGGGATACGCTTATCACAATGCCTTTCTGGTCTGTGCTGAAGCACGGCATTCTGGCAGCCAAGTGGCTTGACCTTTATTAGTGAGCCTGGTTACCCCCTCTCGGAACCACAGACTTAGAAATCGCCAGCTCATATACAGTGCATAAAATATATTTATATATATACCCTTATACACCATTTAATAAAAAATATCACAAAATTCTTCTAAGTCCCTCGGGAAGAGTGAAAGACGCGCACGTTCATTTTCAGAGCTCCTAGACCTTCCTATAAGAAGTTAGCCAAAAAGTAGCTTCGAAAAACGCTTAGGTTAAGTTTCAGAGTTGCTTCTAATGTACCAAAGCTGGACTTAGACATAATTTCACTCTCACAACATTATGGCTGGTTGGAGAGAGTCCGAACCACAAGTACAGGGTCCATGGTTCTGGCCGTATACTGGGGGGACGGGGACGACTCCCATTAACCCCTGACTATACCGGGGATACGCTTATCACAATGCCTTTCTGGTCTGTGCTGAAGCACGGCATTCTGGCAGCCAAGTGGCTTGACCTTTATTAGTGAGCCTGGTTACCCCCTCTCGGAACCACAGACTTAGAAATCGCCAGCTCATATACAGTGCATAAAATATATTTATATATATACCCTTATACACCATTTAATAAAAAATATCACAAAATTCTTCTAAGTCCCTCGGGAAGAGTGAAAGACGCGCACGTTAATTTTCAGAGCTCCTAGACCTTCCTATAAGAAGTTAGCCAAAAAGTAGCTTCGAAAAACGCTTAGGTTAAGTTTCAGAGTTGCTTCTAATGTACCAAAGCTGGACTTAGACATAATTTCACTCTCACAACATTATGGCTGGTTGGAGAGAGTCCGAACCACAAGTACCGGGTCCATGGTTCTGGCCGTATACTGGGGGGACGGGGACGACTCCCATTAACCCCTGACTATACCGGGGATACGCTTATCACAATGCCTTTCTGGTCTGTGCTGAAGCAGGGCATTCTGGCAGCCAAGTGGCTTGACCTTTATTAGTGAGCCTGGTTACCCCCTCTCGGAACCACAGACTTAGAAATCGCCAGCTCATATACAGTGCATAAAATATATTTATATATATACCCTTATACACCATTTAATGAAAAATATCACAAAATTCTTCTAAGTCCCTCGGGAAGAGTGAAAGACGCGCACGTTCATTTTCAGAGCTCCTAGACCTTCCTATAAGAAGTTAGCCAAAAAGTAGCTTCGAAAAACGCTTAGGTTAAGTTTCAGAGTTGCTTCTAATGTACAAAAGCTGGACTTAGACATAATTTCACTCTCACAACATTATGGCTGGTTGGAGAGAGTCCGAACCACAAGTACCGGGTCCATGGTTCTGGCCGTATACTGGGGGGACGGGGACGACTCCCATTAACCCCTGACTATACCGGGGATACGCTTATCACAATGCCTTTCTGGTCTGTGCTGAAGCAGGGCATTCTGGCAGCCAAGTGGCTTGACCTTTATTAGTGAGCCTGGTTACCCCCTCTCGGAACCACAGACTTAGAAATCGCCAGCTCATATACAGTGCATAAAAAATATTTATATATATACCCTTATACACCATTTAATAAAAAATATCACAAAATTCTTCTAAGTCCCTCGGGAAGAGTGAAAGACGTGCACGTTCATTTTCAGAGCTCCTAGACCTTCCTATAAGAAGTTAGCCAAAAAGTAGCTTCGAAAAACGCTTAGGTTAAGTTTCAGAGTTGCTTCTAATGTACCAAAGCTGGACTTAGACATAATTTCACTCTCACAACATTATGGCTGGTTGGAGACAGTCCGAACCACAAGTACCGGGTCCATGGTTCTGGCCGTATACTGGGGGGACGGGGACGACTCCCATTAACCCCTGACTATACCGGGGATACGCTTATCACAATGCCTTTCTGGTCTGTGCTGAAGCACGGCATTCTGGCAGCCAAGTGGCTTGACCTTTATTAGTGAGCCTGGTTACCCCCTCTCGGAACCACAGACTTAGAAATCGCCAGCTCATATACAGTGCATAAAATATATTTATATATATACCCTTATACACCATTTAATAAAAAATATCACAAAATTCTTCTAAGTCCCTCGGGAAGAGTGAAAGACGCGCACGTTCATTTTCAGAGCTCCTAGACCTTCCTATAAGAAGTTAGCCAAAAAGTAGCTTCGAAAAACGCTTAGGTTAAGTTTCAGAGTTGCTTCTAATGTACCAAAGCTGGACTTAGACATAATTTCACTCTCACAACATTATGGCTGGTTGGAGAGAGTCCGAACCACAAGTACCGGGTCCATGGTTCTGGCCGTATACTGGGGGGACGGGGACGACTCCCATTAACCCCTGACTATACCGGGGATACGCTTATCACAATGCCTTTCTGGTCTGTGCTGAAGCAGGGCATTCTGGCTGCCAAGTGGCTTGACCTTTATTAGTGAGCCTGGTTACCCCCTCTCGGAACCACAGACTTAGAAATCGCCAGCTCATATACAGTGCATAAAATATATTTATATATATACCCTTATACACCATTTAATGAAAAATATCACAAAATTCTTCTAAGTCCCTCGGGAAGAGTGAAAGACGCGCACGTTCATTTTCAGAGCTCCTAGACCTTCCTATAAGAAGTTAGCCAAAAAGTAGCTTCGAAAAACGCTTAGGTTAAGTTTCATAGTTGCTTCTAATGTACCAAAGCTGGACTTAGACATAATTTCACTCTCACAACATTATGGCTGGTTGGAGAGAGTCCGAACCACAAGTACCGGGTCCATGGTTCTGGCCGTATACTGGGGGGACGGGGACGACTCCCATTAACCCCTGACTATACCGGGGATACGCTTATCACAATGCCTTTCTGGTCTGTGCTGAAGCAGGGCATTCTGGCAGCCAAGTGGCTTGACCTTTATTAGTGAGCCTGGTTACCCCCTCTCGGAACCACAGACTTAGAAATCGCCAGCTCATATACAGTGCATAAAATATATTTATATATATATACCCTTATACACCATTTAATAAAAAATATCACAAAATTCTTCTAAGTCCCTTGGGAAGAGTGAAAGACGCGCACGTTCATTTTCAGAGCTCCTAGACCTTCCTATAAGAAGTTAGCCAAAAAGTAGCTTCGAAAAACGCTTAGGTTAAGTTTCAGAGTTGCTTCTAATGTACCAAAGCTGGACTTAGACATAATTTCACTCTCACAACATTATGGCTGGTTGGAGAGAGTCCGAACCACAAGTACAGGGTCCATGGTTCTGGCCGTATACTGGGGGGACGGGGACGACTCCCATTAACCCCTGACTATACCGGGGATACGCTTATCACAATGCCTTTCTGGTCTGTGCTGAAGCAGGGCATTCTGGCAGCCAAGTGGCTTGACTTTATTAGTGAGCCTGGTTACCCCCTCTCGGAACCACAGACTTAGAAATCGCCAGCTCATATACAGTGCATAAAATATATTTATATATATACCCTTATACACCATTTAATAAAAAATATCACAAAATTCTTCTAAGTCCCTCGGGAAGAGTGAAAGACGCGCACGTTCATTTTCAGAGCTCCTAGACCTTCCTATAAGAAGTTAGCCAAAAAGTAGCTTCGAAAAACGCTTAGGTTAAGTTTCAGAGTTGCTTCTAATGTACCAAAGCTGGACTTAGACATAATTTCACTCTCACAACATTATGGCTGGTTGGAGAGAGTCCGAACCACAAGTACCGGGTCCATGGTTCTGGCCGTATACTGGGGGGACGGGGACGACTCCCATTAACCCCTGACTATACCGGGGATACGCTTATCACAATGCCTTTCTGGTCTGTGCTGAAGCAGGGCATTCTGGCTGCCAAGTGGCTTGACCTTTATTAGTGAGCCTGGTTACCCCCTCTCGGAACCACAGACTTAGAAATCGCCAGCTCATATACAGTGCATAAAATATATTTATATATATACCCTTATACACCATTTAATGAAAAATATCACAAAATTCTTCTAAGTCCCTCGGGAAGAGTGAAAGACGCGCACGTTCATTTTCAGAGCTCCTAGACCTTCCTATAAGAAGTTAGCCAAAAAGTAGCTTCGAAAAACGCTTAGGTTAAGTTTCATAGTTGCTTCTAATGTACCAAAGCTGGACTTAGACATAATTTCACTCTCACAACATTATGGCTGGTTGGAGAGAGTCCGAACCACAAGTACCGGGTCCATGGTTCTGGCCGTATACTGGGGGGACGGGGACGACTCCCATTAACCCCTGACTATACCGGGGATACGCTTATCACAATGCCTTTCTGGTCTGTGCTGAAGCAGGGCATTCTGGCAGCCAAGTGGCTTGACCTTTATTAGTGAGCCTGGTTACCCCCTCTCGGAACCACAGACTTAGAAATCGCCAGCTCATATACAGTGCATAAAATATATTTATATATATATACCCTTATACACCATTTAATAAAAAATATCACAAAATTCTTCTAAGTCCCTCGGGAAGAGTGAAAGACGCGCACGTTCATTTTCAGAGCTCCTAGACCTTCCTATAAGAAGTTAGCCAAAAAGTAGCTTCGAAAAACGCTTAGGTTAAGTTTCAGAGTTGCTTCTAATGTACCAAAGCTGGACTTAGACATAATTTCACTCTCACAACATTATGGCTGGTTGGAGAGAGTCCGAACCACAAGTACAGGGTCCATGGTTCTGGCCGTATACTGGGGGGACGGGGACGACTCCCATTAACCCCTGACTATACCGGGGATACGCTTATCACAATGCCTTTCTGGTCTGTGCTGAAGCAGGGCATTCTGGCAGCCAAGTGGCTTGACCTTTATTAGTGAGCCTGGTTACCCCCTCTCGGAACCACAGACTTAGAAATCGCCAGCTCATATACAGTGCATAAAATATATTTATATATATACCCTTATACACCATTTAATAAAAAATATCACAAAATTCTTCTAAGTCCCTCGGGAAGAGTGAAAGACGCGCACGTTCATTTTCAGAGCTCCTAGACCTTCCTATAAGAAGTTAGCCAAAAAGTAGCTTCGAAAAACGCTTAGGTTAAGTTTCAGAGTTGCTTCTAATGTACCAAAGCTGGACTTAGACATAATTTCACTCTCACAACATTATGGCTGGTTGGAGAGAGTCCGAACCACAAGTACCGGGTCCATGGTTCTGGCCGTATACTGGGGGGACGGGGACGACTCCCATTAACCCCTGACTATACCGGGGATACGCTTATCACAATGCCTTTCTGGTCTGTGCTGAAGCAGGGCATTCTGGCTGCCAAGTGGCTTGACCTTTATTAGTGAGCCTGGTTACCCCCTCTCGGAACCACAGACTTAGAAATCGCCAGCTCATATACAGTGCATAAAATATATTTATATATATACCCTTATACACCATTTAATGAAAAATATCACAAAATTCTTCTAAGTCCCTCGGGAAGAGTGAAAGACGCGCACGTTCATTTTCAGAGCTCCTAGACCTTCCTATAAGAAGTTAGCCAAAAAGTAGCTTCGAAAAACGCTTAGGTTAAGTTTCATAGTTGCTTCTAATGTACCAAAGCTGGACTTAGACATAATTTCACTCTCACAACATTATGGCTGGTTGGAGAGAGTCCGAACCACAAGTACCGGGTCCATGGTTCTGGCCGTATACTGGGGGGACGGGGACGACTCCCATTAACCCCTGACTATACCGGGGATACGCTTATCACAATGCCTTTCTGGTCTGTGCTGAAGCAGGGCATTCTGGCAGCCAAGTGGCTTGACCTTTATTAGTGAGCCTGGTTACCCCCTCTCGGAACCACAGACTTAGAAATCGCCAGCTCATATACAGTGCATAAAATATATTTATATATATATACCCTTATACACCATTTAATAAAAAATATCACAAAATTCTTCTAAGTCCCTCGGGAAGAGTGAAAGACGCGCACGTTCATTTTCAGAGCTCCTAGACCTTCCTATAAGAAGTTAGCCAAAAAGTAGCTTCGAAAAACGCTTAGGTTAAGTTTCAGAGTTGCTTCTAATGTACCAAAGCTGGACTTAGACATAATTTCACTCTCACAACATTATGGCTGGTTGGAGAGAGTCCGAACCACAAGTACAGGGTCCATGGTTCTGGCCGTATACTGGGGGGACGGGGACGACTCCCATTAACCCCTGACTATACCGGGGATACGCTTATCACAATGCCTTTCTGGTCTGTGCTGAAGCAGGGCATTCTGGCAGCCAAGTGGCTTGACCTTTATTAGTGAGCCTGGTTACCCCCTCTCGGAACCACAGACTTAGAAATCGCCAGCTCATATACAGTGCATAAAATATATTTATATATATACCCTTATACACCATTTAATAAAAAATATCACAAAATTCTTCTAAGTCCCTCGGGAAGAGTGAAAGACGCGCACGTTCATTTTCAGAGCTCCTAGACCTTCCTATAAGAAGTTAGCCAAAAAGTAGCTTCGAAAAACGCTTAGGTTAAGTTTCAGAGTTGCTTCTAATGTACCAAAGCTGGACTTAGACATAATTTCACTCACAACATTATGGCTGGTTGGAGAGAGTCCGAACCACAAGTACCGGGTCCATGGTTCTGGCCGTATACTGGGGGGACGGGGACGACTCCCATTAACCCCTGACTATACCGGGGATACGCTTATCACAATGCCTTTCTGGTCTGTGCTGAAGCAGGGCATTCTGGCTGCCAAGTGGCTTGACCTTTATTAGTGAGCCTGGTTACCCCCTCTCGGAACCACAGACTTAGAAATCGCCAGCTCATATACAGTGCATAAAATATATTTATATATATACCCTTATACACCATTTAATGAAAAATATCACAAAATTCTTCTAAGTCCCTCGGGAAGAGTGAAAGACGCGCACGTTCATTTTCAGAGCTCCTAGACCTTCCTATAAGAAGTTAGCCAAAAAGTAGCTTCGAAAAACGCTTAGGTTAAGTTTCAGAGTTGCTTCTAATGTACCAAAGCTGGACTTAGACATAATTTCACTCTCACAACATTATGGCTGGTTGGAGAGAGTCCGAACCACAAGTACCGGGTCCATGGTTCTGGCCGTATACTGGGGGGACGGGGACGACTCCCATTAACCCCTGACTATACCGGGGATACGCTTATCACAATGCCTTTCTGGTCTGTGCTGAAGCAGGGCATTCTGGCAGCCAAGTGGCTTGACCTTTATTAGTGAGCCTGGTTACCCCCTCTCGGAACCACAGACTTAGAAATCGCCAGCTCATATACAGTGCATAAAATATATTTATATATACAGTATACCCTTATACACCATTTAATAAAAAATATCACAAAATTCTTCTAAGTCCCTCGGGAAGAGTGAAAGACGCGCACGTTCATTTTCAGAGCTCCTAGACCTTCCTATAAGAAGTTAGCCAAAAAGTAGCTTCGAAAAACGCTTAGGTTAAGTTTCAGAGTTGCTTCTAATGTACCAAAGCTGGACTTAGACATAATTTCACTCTCACAACATTATGGCTGGTTGGAGAGAGTCCGAACCACAAGTACAGGGTCCATGGTTCTGGCCGTATACTGGGGGGACGGGGACGACTCCCATTAACCCCTGACTATACCGGGGATACGCTTATCACAATGCCTTTCTGGTCTGTGCTGAAGCACGGCATTCTGGCAGCCAAGTGGCTTGACCTTTATTAGTGAGCCTGGTTACCCCCTCTCGGAACCACAGACTTAGAAATCGCCAGCTCATATACAGTGCATAAAATATATTTATATATATACCCTTATACACCATTTAATAAAAAATATCACAAAATTCTTCTAAGTCCCTCGGGAAGAGTGAAAGACGCGCACGTTCATTTTCAGAGCTCCTAGACCTTCCTATAAGAAGTTAGCCAAAAAGTAGCTTCGAAAAACGCTTAGGTTAAGTTTCAGAGTTGCTTCTAATGTACCAAAGCTGGACTTAGACATAATTTCACTCTCACAACATTATGGCTGGTTGGAGAGAGTCCGAACCACAAGTACCGGGTCCATGGTTCTGGCCGTATACTGGGGGGACGGGGACGACTCCCATTAACCCCTGACTATACCGGGGATACGCTTATCACAATGCCTTTCTGGTCTGTGCTGAAGCAGGGCATTCTGGCAGCCAAGTGGCTTGACCTTTATTAGTGAGCCTGGTTACCCCCTCTCGGAACCACAGACTTAGAAATCGCCAGCTCATATACAGTGCATAAAATATATTTATATATATACCCTTATACACCATTTAATGAAAAATATCACAAAATTCTTCTAAGTCCCTCGGGAAGAGTGAAAGACGCGCACGTTCATTTTCAGAGCTCCTAGACCTTCCTATAAGAAGTTAGCCAAAAAGTAGCTTCGAAAAACGCTTAGGTTAAGTTTCAGAGTTGCTTCTAATGTACAAAAGCTGGACTTAGACATAATTTCACTCTCACAACATTATGGCTGGTTGGAGAGAGTCCGAACCACAAGTACCGGGTCCATGGTTCTGGCCGTATACTGGGGGGACGGGGACGACTCCCATTAACCCCTGACTATACCGGGGATACGCTTATCACAATGCCTTTCTGGTCTGTGCTGAAGCAGGGCATTCTGGCAGCCAAGTGGCTTGACCTTTATTAGTGAGCCTGGTTACCCCCTCTCGGAACCACAGACTTAGAAATCGCCAGCTCATATACAGTGCATAAAAAATATTTATATATATACCCTTATACACCATTTAATAAAAAATATCACAAAATTCTTCTAAGTCCCTCGGGAAGAGTGAAAGACGCGCACGTTCATTTTCAGAGCTCCTAGACCTTCCTATAAGAAGTTAGTCAAAAAGTAGCTTCGAAAAACGCTTAGGTTAAGTTTCAGAGTTGCTTCTAATGTACCAAAGCTGGACTTAGACATAATTTCACTCTCACAACATTATGGCTGGTTGGAGAGAGTCCGAACCACAAGTACAGGGTCCATGGTTCTGGCCGTATACTGGGGGGACGGGGACGACTCCCATTAACCCCTGACTATACCGGGGATACGCTTATCACAATGCCTTTCTGGTCTGTGCTGAAGCACGGCATTCTGGCAGCCAAGTGGCTTGACCTTTATTAGTGAGCCTGGTTACCCCCTCTCGGAACCACAGACTTAGAAATCGCCAGCTCATATACAGTGCATAAAATATATTTATATATATATACCCTTATACACCATTTAATAAAAAATATCACAAAATTCTTCTAAGTCCCTCGGGAAGAGTGAAAGACGCGCACGTTCATTTTCAGAGCTCCTAGACCTTCCTATAAGAAGTTAGCCAAAAAGTAGCTTCGAAAAACGCTTAGGTTAAGTTTCAGAGTTGCTTCTAATGTACCAAAGCTGGACTTAGACATAATTTCACTCTCACAACATTATGGCTGGTTGGAGACAGTCCGAACCACAAGTACCGGGTCCATGGTTCTGGCCGTATACTGGGGGGACGGGGACGACTCCCATTAACCCCTGACTATACCGGGGATACGCTTATCACAATGCCTTTCTGGTCTGTGCTGAAGCAGGGCATTCTGGCAGCCAAGTGGCTTGACCTTTATTAGTGAGCCTGGTTACCCCCTCTCGGAACCACAGACTTAGAAATCGCCAGCTCATATACAGTGCATAAAATATATTTATATATATACCCTTATACACCATTTAATGAAAAATATCACAAAATTCTTCTAAGTCCCTCGGGAAGAGTGAAAGACGCGCACGTTCATTTTCAGAGCTCCTAGACCTTCCTATAAGAAGTTAGCCAAAAAGTAGCTTCGAAAAACGCTTAGGTTAAGTTTCAGAGTTGCTTCTAATGTACAAAAGCTGGACTTAGACATAATTTCACTCTCACAACATTATGGCTGGTTGGAGAGAGTCCGAACCACAAGTACCGGGTCCATGGTTCTGGCCGTATACTGGGGGGACGGGGACGACTCCCATTAACCCCTGACTATACCGGGGATACGCTTATCACAATGCCTTTCTGGTCTGTGCTGAAGCAGGGCATTCTGGCAGCCAAGTGGCTTGACCTTTATTAGTGAGCCTGGTTACCCCCTCTCGGAACCACAGACTTAGAAATCGCCAGCTCATATACAGTGCATAAAAAATATTTATATATATACCCTTATACACCATTTAATAAAAAATATCACAAAATTCTTCTAAGTCCCTCGGGAAGAGTGAAAGACGCGCACGTTCATTTTCAGAGCTCCTAGACCTTCCTATAAGAAGTTAGCCAAAAAGTAGCTTCGAAAAACGCTTAGGTTAAGTTTCAGAGTTGCTTCTAATGTACCAAAGCTGGACTTAGACATAATTTCACTCTCACAACATTATGGCTGGTTGGAGAGAGTCCGAACCACAAGTACAGGGTCCATGGTTCTGGCCGTATACTGGGGGGACGGGGACGACTCCCATTAACCCCTGACTATACCGGGGATACGCTTATCACAATGCCTTTCTGGTCTGTGCTGAAGCACGGCATTCTGGCAGCCAAGTGGCTTGACCTTTATTAGTGAGCCTGGTTACCCCCTCTCGGAACCACAGACTTAGAAATCGCCAGCTCATATACAGTGCATAAAATATATTTATATATATATACCCTTATACACCATTTAATAAAAAATATCACAAAATTCTTCTAAGTCCCTCGGGAAGAGTGAAAGACGCGCACGTTCATTTTCAGAGCTCCTAGACCTTCCTATAAGAAGTTAGCCAAAAAGTAGCTTCGAAAAACGCTTAGGTTAAGTTTCAGAGTTGCTTCTAATGTACCAAAGCTGGACTTAGACATAATTTCACTCTCACAACATTATGGCTGGTTGGAGACAGTCCGAACCACAAGTACCGGGTCCATGGTTCTGGCCGTATACTGGGGGGGCGGGGACGACTCCCATTAACCCCTGACTATACCGGGGATACGCTTATCACAATGCCTTTCTGGTCTGTGCTGAAGCAGGGCATTCTGGCAGCCAAGTGGCTTGACCTTTATTAGTGAGCCTGGTTACCCCCTCTCGGAACCACAGACTTAGAAATCGCCAGCTCATATACAGTGCATAAAATATATTTATATATATACCCTTATACACCATTTAATAAAAAATATCACAAAATTCTTCTAAGTCCCTCGGGAAGAGTGAAAGACGCGCACGTTCATTTTCAGAGCTCCTAGACCTTCCTATAAGAAGTTAGCTAAAAAGTAGCTTCGAAAAACGCTTAGGTTAAGTTTCAAAGTTGCTTCTAATGTACCAAAGCTGGACTTAGACATAATTTCACTCTCACAACATTATGGCTGGTTGGAGACAGTCCGAACCACAAGTACCGGGTCCATGGTTCTGGCCGTATACTGGGGGGACGGGGACGACTCCCATTAACCCCTGACTATACCGGGGATACGCTTATCACAATGCCTTTCTGGTCTGTGCTGAAGCACGGCATTCTGGCAGCCAAGTGGCTTGACCTTTATTAGTGAGCCTGGTTACCCCCTCTCGGAACCACAGACTTAGAAATCGCCAGCTCATATACAGTGCATAAAATATATTTATATATATATACCCTTATACACCATTTAATAAAAAATATCACAAAATTCTTCTAAGTCCCTCGGGAAGAGTGAAAGACGCGCACGTTCATTTTCAGAGCTCCTAGACCTTCCTATAAGAAGTTAGCCAAAAAGTAGCTTCGAAAAACGCTTAGGTTAAGTTTCAGAGTTGCTTCTAATGTACCAAAGCTGGACTTAGACATAATTTCACTCTCACAACATTATGGCTGGTTGGAGACAGTCCGAACCACAAGTACCGGGTCCATGGTTCTGGCCGTATACTGGGGGGGCGGGGACGACTCCCATTAACCCCTGACTATACCGGGGATACGCTTATCACAATGCCTTTCTGGTCTGTGCTGAAGCAGGGCATTCTGGCAGCCAAGTGGCTTGACCTTTATTAGTGAGCCTGGTTACCCCCTCTCGGAACCACAGACTTAGAAATCGCCAGCTCATATACAGTGCATAAAATATATTTATATATATACCCTTATACACCATTTAATAAAAAATATCACAAAATTCTTCTAAGTCCCTCGGGAAGAGTGAAAGACGCGCACGTTCATTTTTAGAGCTCCTAGACCTTCCTATAAGAAGTTAGCCAAAAAGTAGCTTCGAAAAACGCTTAGGTTAAGTTTCATAGTTGCTTCTAATGTACCAAAGCTGGACTTAGACATAATTTCACTCTCACAACATTATGGCTGGTTGGAGAGAGTCCGAACCACAAGTACCGGGTCCATGGTTCTGGCCGTATACTGGGGGGACGGGGACGACTCCCATTAACCCCTGACTATACCGGGGATACGCTTATCACAATGCCTTTCTGGTCTGTGCTGAAGCAGGGCATTCTGGCAGCCAAGTGGCTTGACCTTTATTAGTGAGCCTGGTTACCCCCTCTCGGAACCACAGACTTAGAAATCGCCAGCTCATATACAGTGCATAAAATATATTTATATATATATACCCTTATACACCATTTAATAAAAAATATCACAAAATTCTTCTAAGTCCCTCGGGAAGAGTGAAAGACGCGCACGTTCATTTTCAGAGCTCCTAGACCTTCCTATAAGAAGTTAGCCAAAAAGTAGCTTCGAAAAACGCTTAGGTTAAGTTTCAGAGTTGCTTCTAATGTACCAAAGCTGGACTTAGACATAATTTCACTCTCACAACATTATGGCTGGTTGGAGAGAGTCCGAACCACAAGTACAGGGTCCATGGTTCTGGCCGTATACTGGGGGGACGGGGACGACTCCCATTAACCCCTGACTATACCGGGGATACGCTTATCACAATGCCTTTCTGGTCTGTGCTGAAGCAGGGCATTCTGGCAGCCAAGTGGCTTGACCTTTATTAGTGAGCCTGGTTACCCCCTCTCGGAACCACAGACTTAGAAATCGCCAGCTCATATACAGTGCATAAAATATATTTATATATATACCCTTATACACCATTTAATAAAAAATATCACAAAATTCTTCTAAGTCCCTCGGGAAGAGTGAAAGACGCGCACGTTAATTTTCAGAGCTCCTAGACCTTCCTATAAGAAGTTAGCCAAAAAGTAGCTTCGAAAAACGCTTAGGTTAAGTTTCAGAGTTGCTTCTAATGTACCAAAGCTGGACTTAGACATAATTTCACTCTCACAACATTATGGCTGGTTGGAGAGAGTCCGAACCACAAGTACCGGGTCCATGGTTCTGGCCGTATACTGGGGGGACGGGGACGACTCCCATTAACCCCTGACTATACCGGGGATACGCTTATCACAATGCCTTTCTGGTCTGTGCTGAAGCAGGGCATTCTGGCTGCCAAGTGGCTTGACCTTTATTAGTGAGCCTGGTTACCCCCTCTCGGAACCACAGACTTAGAAATCGCCAGCTCATATACAGTGCATAAAATATATTTATATATATACCCTTATACACCATTTAATGAAAAATATCACAAAATTCTTCTAAGTCCCTCGGGAAGAGTGAAAGACGCGCACGTTCATTTTCAGAGCTCCTAGACCTTCCTATAAGAAGTTAGCCAAAAAGTAGCTTCGAAAAACGCTTAGGTTAAGTTTCATAGTTGCTTCTAATGTACCAAAGCTGGACTTAGACATAATTTCACTCTCACAACATTATGGCTGGTTGGAGAGAGTCCGAACCACAAGTACCGGGTCCATGGTTCTGGCCGTATACTGGGGGGACGGGGACGACTCCCATTAACCCCTGACTATACCGGGGATACGCTTATCACAATGCCTTTCTGGTCTGTGCTGAAGCAGGGCATTCTGGCAGCCAAGTGGCTTGACCTTTATTAGTGAGCCTGGTTACCCCCTCTCGGAACCACAGACTTAGAAATCGCCAGCTCATATACAGTGCATAAAATATATTTATATATATATACCCTTATACACCATTTAATAAAAAATATCACAAAATTCTTCTAAGTCCCTCGGGAAGAGTGAAAGACGCGCACGTTCATTTTCAGAGCTCCTAGACCTTCCTATAAGAAGTTAGCCAAAAAGTAGCTTCGAAAAACGCTTAGGTTAAGTTTCAGAGTTGCTTCTAATGTACCAAAGCTGGACTTAGACATAATTTCACTCTCACAACATTATGGCTGGTTGGAGAGAGTCCGAACCACAAGTACAGGGTCCATGGTTCTGGCCGTATACTGGGGGGACGGGGACGACTCCCATTAACCCCTGACTATACCGGGGATACGCTTATCACAATGCCTTTCTGGTCTGTGCTGAAGCAGGGCATTCTGGCAGCCAAGTGGCTTGACCTTTATTAGTGAGCCTGGTTACCCCCTCTCGGAACCACAGACTTAGAAATCGCCAGCTCATATACAGTGCATAAAATATATTTATATATATACCCTTATACACCATTTAATAAAAAATATCACAAAATTCTTCTAAGTCCCTCGGGAAGAGTGAAAGACGCGCACGTTCATTTTCAGAGCTCCTAGACCTTCCTATAAGAAGTTAGCCAAAAAGTAGCTTCGAAAAACGCTTAGGTTAAGTTTCAGAGTTGCTTCTAATGTACCAAAGCTGGACTTAGACATAATTTCACTCTCACAACATTATGGCTGGTTGGAGAGAGTCCGAACCACAAGTACCGGGTCCATGGTTCTGGCCGTATACTGGGGGGACGGGGACGACTCCCATTAACCCCTGACTATACCGGGGATACGCTTATCACAATGCCTTTCTGGTCTGTGCTGAAGCAGGGCATTCTGGCAGCCAAGTGGCTTGACCTTTATTAGTGAGCCTGGTTACCCCCTCTCGGAACCACAGACTTAGAAATCGCCAGCTCATATACAGTGCATAAAATATATTTATATATATACCCTTATACACCATTTAATAAAAAATATCACAAAATTCTTCTAAGTCCCTCGGGAAGAGTGAAAGACGCGCACGTTCATTTTCAGAGCTCCTAGACCTTCCTATAAGAAGTTAGCCAAAAAGTAGCTTCGAAAAACGCTTAGGTTAAGTTTCAGAGTTGCTTCTAATGTACCAAAGCTGGACTTAGACATAATTTCACTCTCACAACATTATGGCTGGTTGGAGACAGTCCGAACCACAAGTACCGGGTCCATGGTTCTGGCCGTATACTGGGGGGGCGGGGACGACTCCCATTAACCCCTGACTATACCGGGGATACGCTTATCACAATGCCTTTCTGGTCTGTGCTGAAGCAGGGCATTCTGGCAGCCAAGTGGCTTGACCTTTATTAGTGAGCCTGGTTACCCCCTCTCGGAACCACAGACTTAGAAATCGCCAGCTCATATACAGTGCATAAAATATATTTATATATATACCCTTATACACCATTTAATAAAAAATATCACAAAATTCTTCTAAGTCCCTCGGGAAGAGTGAAAGACGCGCACGTTCATTTTCAGAGCTCCTAGACCTTCCTATAAGAAGTTAGCCAAAAAGTAGCTTCGAAAAACGCTTAGGTTAAGTTTCAGAGTTGCTTCTAATGTACTAAAGCTGGACTTAGACATAATTTCACTCTCACAACATTATGGCTGGTTGGAGAGAGTCCGAACCACAAGTACCGGGTCCATGGTTCTGGCCGTATACTGGGGGGACGGGGACGACTCCCATTAACCCCTGACTATACCGGGGATACGCTTATCACAATGCCTTTCTGGTCTGTGCTGAAGCAGGGCATTCTGGCAGCCAAGTGGCTTGACCTTTATTAGTGAGCCTGGTTACCCCCTCTCGGAACCACAGACTTAGAAATCGCCAGCTCATATACAGTGCATAAAATATATTTATATATATATACCCTTATACACCATTTAATAAAAAATATCACAAAATTCTTCTAAGTCCCTCGGGAAGAGTGAAAGACGCGCACGTTCATTTTCAGAGCTCCTAGACCTTCCTATAAGAAGTTAGCCAAAAAGTAGCTTCGAAAAACGCTTAGGTTAAGTTTCAGAGTTGCTTCTAATGTACCAAAGCTGGACTTAGACATAATTTCACTCTCACAACATTATGGCTGGTTGGAGACAGTCCGAACCACAAGTACCGGGTCCATGGTTCTGGCCGTATACTGGGGGGGCGGGGACGACTCCCATTAACCCCTGACTATACCGGGGATACGCTTATCACAATGCCTTTCTGGTCTGTGCTGAAGCAGGGCATTCTGGCAGCCAAGTGGCTTGACCTTTATTAGTGAGCCTGGTTACCCCCTCTCGGAACCACAGACTTAGAAATCGCCAGCTCATATACAGTGCATAAAATATATTTATATATATACCCTTATACACCATTTAATAAAAAATATCACAAAATTCTTCTAAGTCCCTCGGGAAGAGTGAAAGACGCGCACGTTCATTTTCAGAGCTCCTAGACCTTCCTATAAGAAGTTAGCCAAAAAGTAGCTTCGAAAAACGCTTAGGTTAAGTTTCAAAGTTGCTTCTAATGTACCAAAGCTGGACTTAGACATAATTTCACTCTCACAACATTATGGCTGGTTGGAGACAGTCCGAACCACAAGTACCGGGTCCATGGTTCTGGCCGTATACTGGGGGGACGGGGACGACTCCCATTAACCCCTGACTATACCGGGGATACGCTTATCACAATGCCTTTCTGGTCTGTGCTGAAGCACGGCATTCTGGCAGCCAAGTGGCTTGACCTTTATTAGTGAGCCTGGTTACCCCCTCTCGGAACCACAGACTTAGAAATCGCCAGCTCATATACAGTGCATAAAATATATTTATATATATATACCCTTATACACCATTTAATAAAAAATATCACAAAATTCTTCTAAGTCCCTCGGGAAGAGTGAAAGACGCGCACGTTCATTTTCAGAGCTCCTAGACCTTCCTATAAGAAGTTAGCCAAAAAGTAGCTTCGAAAAACGCTTAGGTTAAGTTTCAGAGTTGCTTCTAATGTACCAAAGCTGGACTTAGACATAATTTCACTCTCACAACATTATGGCTGGTTGGAGACAGTCCGAACCACAAGTACCGGGTCCATGGTTCTGGCCGTATACTGGGGGGGCGGGGACGACTCCCATTAACCCCTGACTATACCGGGGATACGCTTATCACAATGCCTTTCTGGTCTGTGCTGAAGCAGGGCATTCTGGCAGCCAAGTGGCTTGACCTTTATTAGTGAGCCTGGTTACCCCCTCTCGGAACCACAGACTTAGAAATCGCCAGCTCATATACAGTGCATAAAATATATTTATATATATACCCTTATACACCATTTAATAAAAAATATCACAAAATTCTTCTAAGTCCCTCGGGAAGAGTGAAAGACGCGCACGTTCATTTTCAGAGCTCCTAGACCTTCCTATAAGAAGTTAGCCAAAAAGTAGCTTCGAAAAACGCTTAGGTTAAGTTTCAGAGTTGCTTCTAATGTACCAAAGCTGGACTTAGACATAATTTCACTCTCACAACATTATGGCTGGTTGGAGAGAGTCCGAACCACAAGTACCGGGTCCATGGTTCTGGCCGTATACTGGGGGGACGGGGACGACTCCCATTAACCCCTGACTATACCGGGGATACGCTTATCACAATGCCTTTCTGGTCTGTGCTGAAGCAGGGCATTCTGGCAGCCAAGTGGCTTGACCTTTATTAGTGAGCCTGGTTACCCCCTCTCGGAACCACAGACTTAGAAATCGCCAGCTCATATACAGTGCATAAAATATATTTATATATATACCCTTATACACCATTTTAATAAAAAATATCACAAAATTCTTCTAAGTCCCTCGGGAAGAGTGAAAGACGCGCACGTTCATTTTCAGAGCTCCTAGACCTTCTTATAAGAAGTTAGCCAAAAAGTAGCTTCGAAAAACGCTTAGGTTAAGTTTCAGAGTTGCTTCTAATGTACCAAAGCTGGACTTAGACATAATTTCACTCTCACAACATTATGGCTGGTTGGAGACAGTCCGAACCACAAGTACCGGGTCCATGGTTCTGGCCGTATACTGGGGGGACGGGGACGACTCCCATTAACCCCTGACTATACCGGGGATACGCTTATCACAATGCCTTTCTGGTCTGTGCTGAAGCAGGGCATTCTGGCAGCCAAGTGGCTTGACCTTTATTAGTGAGCCTTGTTACCCCCTCTCGGAACCACAGACTTAGAAATCGCCAGCTCATATACAGTGCATAAAATATATTTATATATATACCCTTATACACCATTTAATAAAAAATATCACAAAATTCTTCTAAGTCCCTCGGGAAGAGTGAAAGACGCGCACGTTCATTTTCAGAGCTCCTAGACCTTCCTATAAGAAGTTAGCCAAAAAGTAGCTTCGAAAAACGCTTAGGTTAAGTTTCAAAGTTGCTTCTAATGTACCAAAGCTGGACTTAGACATAATTTCACTCTCACAACATTATGGCTGGTTGGAGACAGTCCGAACCACAAGTACCGGGTCCATGGTTCTGGCCGTATACTGGGGGGACGGGGACGACTCCCATTAACCCCTGACTATACCGGGGATACGCTTATCACAATGCCTTTCTGGTCTGTGCTGAAGCACGGCATTCTGGCAGCCAAGTGGCTTGACCTTTATTAGTGAGCCTGGTTACCCCCTCTCGGAACCACAGACTTAGAAATCGCCAGCTCATATACAGTGCATAAAATATATTTATATATATATACCCTTATACACCATTTAATAAAAAATATCACAAAATTCTTCTAAGTCCCTCGGGAAGAGTGAAAGACGCGCACGTTCATTTTCAGAGCTCCTAGACCTTCCTATAAGAAGTTAGCCAAAAAGTAGCTTCGAAAAACGCTTAGGTTAAGTTTCAGAGTTGCTTCTAATGTACCAAAGCTGGACTTAGACATAATTTCACTCTCACAACATTATGGCTGGTTGGAGACAGTCCGAACCACAAGTACCGGGTCCATGGTTCTGGCCGTATACTGGGGGGACGGGGACGACTCCCATTAACCCCTGACTATACCGGGGATACGCTTATCACAATGCCTTTCTGGTCTGTGCTGAAGCAGGGCATTCTGGCAGCCAAGTGGCTTGACCTTTATTAGTGAGCCTGGTTACCCCCTCTCGGAACCACAGACTTAGAAATCGCCAGCTCATATACAGTGCATAAAATATATTTATATATATACCCTTATACACCATTTTAATAAAAAATATCACAAAATTCTTCTAAGTCCCTCGGGAAGAGTGAAAGACGCGCACGTTCATTTTCAGAGCTCCTAGACCTTCTTATAAGAAGTTAGCCAAAAAGTAGCTTCGAAAAACGCTTAGGTTAAGTTTCAGAGTTGCTTCTAATGTACCAAAGCTGGACTTAGACATAATTTCACTCTCACAACATTATGGCTGGTTGGAGACAGTCCGAACCACAAGTACCGGGTCCATGGTTCTGGCCGTATACTGGGGGGACGGGGACGACTCCCATTAACCCCTGACTATACCGGGGATACGCTTATCACAATGCCTTTCTGGTCTGTGCTGAAGCAGGGCATTCTGGCAGCCAAGTGGCTTGACCTTTATTAGTGAGCCTTGTTACCCCCTCTCGGAACCACAGACTTAGAAATCGCCAGCTCATATACAGTGCATAAAATATATTTATATATATACCCTTATACACCATTTAATAAAAAATATCACAAAATTCTTCTAAGTCCCTCGGGAAGAGTGAAAGACGCGCACGTTCATTTTCAGAGCTCCTAGACCTTCCTATAAGAAGTTAGCCAAAAAGTAGCTTCGAAAAACGCTTAGGTTAAGTTTCAAAGTTGCTTCTAATGTACCAAAGCTGGACTTAGACATAATTTCACTCTCACAACATTATGGCTGGTTGGAGACAGTCCGAACCACAAGTACCGGGTCCATGGTTCTGGCCGTATACTGGGGGGACGGGGACGACTCCCATTAACCCCTGACTATACCGGGGATACGCTTATCACAATGCCTTTCTGGTCTGTGCTGAAGCACGGCATTCTGGCAGCCAAGTGGCTTGACCTTTATTAGTGAGCCTGGTTACCCCCTCTCGGAACCACAGACTTAGAAATCGCCAGCTCATATACAGTGCATAAAATATATTTATATATATATACCCTTATACACCATTTAATAAAAAATATCACAAAATTCTTCTAAGTCCCTCGGGAAGAGTGAAAGACGCGCACGTTCATTTTCAGAGCTCCTAGACCTTCCTATAAGAAGTTAGCCAAAAAGTAGCTTCGAAAAACGCTTAGGTTAAGTTTCAGAGTTGCTTCTAATGTACCAAAGCTGGACTTAGACATAATTTCACTCTCACAACATTATGGCTGGTTGGAGACAGTCCGAACCACAAGTACCGGGTCCATGGTTCTGGCCGTATACTGGGGGGGCGGGGACGACTCCCATTAACCCCTGACTATACCGGGGATACGCTTATCACAATGCCTTTCTGGTCTGTGCTGAAGCAGGGCATTCTGGCAGCCAAGTGGCTTGACCTTTATTAGTGAGCCTGGTTACCCCCTCTCGGAACCACAGACTTAGAAATCGCCAGCTCATATACAGTGCATAAAATATATTTATATATATACCCTTATACACCATTTAATAAAAAATATCACAAAATTCTTCTAAGTCCCTCGGGAAGAGTGAAAGACGCGCACGTTCATTTTCAGAGCTCCTAGACCTTCCTATAAGAAGTTAGCCAAAAAGTAGCTTCGAAAAACGCTTAGGTTAAGTTTCAGAGTTGCTTCTAATGTACCAAAGCTGGACTTAGACATAATTTCACTCTCACAACATTATGGCTGGTTGGAGACAGTCCGAACCACAAGTACCGGGTCCATGGTTCTGGCCGTATACTGGGGGGACGGGGACGACTCCCATTAACCCCTGACTATACCGGGGATACGCTTATCACAATGCCTTTCTGGTCTGTGCTGAAGCAGGGCATTCTGGCAGCCAAGTGGCTTGACCTTTATTAGTGAGCCTGGTTACCCCCTCTCGGAACCACAGACTTAGAAATCGCCAGCTCATATACAGTGCATAAAATATATTTATATATATACCCTTATACACCATTTTAATAAAAAATATCACAAAATTCTTCTAAGTCCCTCGGGAAGAGTGAAAGACGCGCACGTTCATTTTCAGAGCTCCTAGACCTTCCTATAAGAAGTTAGCCAAAAAGTAGTTTTGAAAATCGCTTAGGTTAAGTTTCAGAGTTGCTTCTAATGTACCAAAGCTGGACTTAGACATAATTTCACTCTCACACCATTATGGCTGGTTGGAGATAGTCCGAACCACAAGTACCGGGTCCATGGTTCTGGCCGTATACTGGGTGGACGGGGACGACTCCCTTTAACCCCTGACTATACCGGGGATACGCTTATCACAATGCCTTTCTGGTCTGTGCTGAAGCAGGGCATTCTGGCAGCCAAGTGGCTTGACCTTTATTAGTGAGCCTGGTTACCCCCTCTCGGAACCACAGACTTAGAAATCGCCAGCTCATATACAGTGCATAAAATATATTTATATATATACCCTTATACACCATTTTAATAAAAAATATCACAAAATTCTTCTAAGTCCCTCGGGAAGAGTGAAAGACGCGCACGTTCATTTTCAGAGCTCCTAGACCTTCTTATAAGAAGTTAGCCAAAAAGTAGCTTCGAAAAACGCTTAGGTTAAGTTTCAGAGTTGCTTCTAATGTACCAAAGCTGGACTTAGACATAATTTCACTCTCACAACATTATGGCTGGTTGGAGACAGTCCGAACCACAAGTACCGGGTCCATGGTTCTGGCCGTATACTGGGGGGACGGGGACGACTCCCATTAACCCCTGACTATACCGGGGATACGCTTATCACAATGCCTTTCTGGTCTGTGCTGAAGCAGGGCATTCTGGCAGCCAAGTGGCTTGACCTTTATTAGTGAGCCTGGTTACCCCCTCTCGGAACCACAGACTTAGAAATCGCCAGCTCATATACAGTGCATAAAATATATTTATATATATACCCTTATACACCATTTTAATAAAAAATATCACAAAATTCTTCTAAGTCCCTCGGGAAGAGTGAAAGACGCGCACGTTCATTTTCTGAGCTCCTAGACCTTCCTATAAGAAGTTAGCCAAAAAGTAGTTTTGAAAATCGCTTAGGTTAAGTTTCAGAGTTGCTTCTAATGTACCAAAGCTGGACTTAGACATAATTTCACTCTCACACCATTATGGCTGGTTGGAGATAGTCCGAACCACAAGTACCGGGTCCATGGTTCTGGCCGTATACTGGGGGGACGGGGACGACTCCCATTAACCCCTGACTATACCGGGGATACGCTTATCACAATGCCTTTCTGGTCTGTGCTGAAGCAGGGCATTCTGGCAGCCAAGTGGCTTGACCTTTATTAGTGAGCCTGGTTACCCCCTCTCGGAACCACAGACTTAGAAATCGCCAGCTCATATACAGTGCATAAAATATATTTATATATATACCCTTATACACCATTTTAATAAAAAATATCACAAAATTCTTCTAAGTCCCTCGGGAAGAGTGAAAGACGCGCACGTTCATTTTCAGAGCTCCTAGACCTTCCTATAAGAAGTTAGCCAAAAAGTAGCTTCGAAAAACGCTTAGGTTAAGTTTCAGAGTTGCTTCTAATGTACCAAAGCTGGACTTAGACATAATTTCACTCTCACAACATTATGGCTGGTTGGAGACAGTCCGAACCACAAGTACCGGGTCCATGGTTCTGGCCGTATACTGGGGGGACGGGGACGACTCCCATTAACCCCTGACTATACCGGGGATACGCTTATCACAATGCCTTTCTGGTCTGTGCTGAAGCAGGGCATTCTGGCAGCCAAGTGGCTTGACCTTTATTAGTGAGCCTGGTTACCCCCTCTCGGAACCACAGACTTAGAAATGGCCAGCTCATATACAGTGCATAAAATATATTTATATATATACCCTTATACACCATTTTAATAAAAAATATCACAAAATTCTTCTAAGTCCCTCGGGAAGAGTGAAAGACGCGCACGTTCATTTTCAGAGCTCCTAGACCTTCCTATAAGAAGTTAGCCAAAAAGTAGCTTCGAAAAACGCTTAGGTTAAGTTTCAGAGTTGCTTCTAATGTACCAAAGCTGGACTTAGACATAATTTCACTCTCACAACATTATGGCTGGTTGGAGACAGTCCGAACCACAAGTACCGGGTCCATGGTTCTGGCCGTATACTGGGGGGACGGGGACGACTCCCATTAACCCCTGACTATACCGGGGATACGCTTATCACAATGCCTTTCTGGTCTGTGCTGAAGCAAGGCATTCTGGCAGCCAAGTGGCTTGACCTTTATTAGTGAGCCTGGTTACCCCCTCTCGGAACCACAGACTTAGAAATCGCCAGCTCATATACAGTGCATAAAATATATTTATATATATACCCTTATACACCATTTTAATAAAAAATATCACAAAATTCTTCTAAGTCCCTCGGAAAGAGTGAAAGACGCGCACGTTCATTTTCAGAGCTCCTAGACCTTCCTATAAGAAGTTAGCTAAAAAGAAGCTTCGAAAAACGCTTAGGTTAAGTTTCAGAGTTGCTTCTAATGTACCAAAGCTGGACTTAGACATAATTTCACTCTCACAACATTATGGCTGGTTGGAGAGAGTCCGAACCACAAGTACAGGGTCCATGGTTCTGGCCGTATACTGGGGGGACGGGGACGACTCCCATTAACCCCTGACTATACCGGGGATACGCTTATCACAATGCCTTTCTGGTCTGTGCTGAAGCAGGGCATTCTGGCAGCCAAGTGGCTTGACCTTTATTAGTGAGCCTGGTTACCCCCTCTCGGAACCACAGACTTAGAAATCGCCAGCTCATATACAGTGCATAAAATATATTTATATATATACCCTTATACACCATTTAATAAAAAATATCACAAAATTCTTCTAAGTCCCTCGGGAAGAGTGAAAGACGCGCACGTTCATTTTCAGAGCTCCTAGACCTTCCTATAAGAAGTTAGCCAAAAAGTAGCTTCGAAAAACGCTTAGGTTAAGTTTCAGAGTTGCTTCTAATGTACCAAAGCTGGACTTAGACATAATTTCACTCTCACAACATTATGGCTGGTTGGAGACAGTCCGAACCACAAGTACCGGGTCCATGGTTCTGGCCGTATACTGGGGGGACGGGGACGACTCCCATTAACCCCTGACTATACCGGGGATACGCTTATCACAATGCCTTTCTGGTCTGTGCTGAAGCAGGGCATTCTGGCAGCCAAGTGGCTTGACCTTTATTAGTGAGCCTGGTTACCCCCTCTCGGAACCACAGACTTAGAAATCGCCAGCTCATATACAGTGCATAAAATATATTTATATATATACCCTTATACACCATTTTAATAAAAAATATCACAAAATTCTTCTAAGTCCCTCGGGAAGAGTGAAAGACGCGCACGTTCATTTTTAGAGCTCCTAGACCTTCCTATAAGAAGTTAGCCAAAAAGTAGCTTCGAAAAACGCTTAGGTTAAGTTTCAGAGTTGCTTCTAATGTACCAAAGCTGGACTTAGACATAATTTCACTCTCACAACATTATGGCTGGTTGGAGACAGTCCGAACCACAAGTACCGGGTCCATGGTTCTGGCCGTATACTGGGGGGACGGGGACGACTCCCATTAACCCCTGACTATACCGGGGATACGCTTATCACAATGCCTTTCTGGTCTGTGCTGAAGCAGGGCATTCTGGCAGCCAAGTGGCTTGACCTTTATTAGTGAGCCTGGTTACCCCCTCTCGGAACCACAGACTTAGAAATCGCCAGCTCATATACAGTGCATAAAATATATTTATATATATACCCTTATACACCATTTTAATAAAAAATATCACAAAATTCTTCTAAGTCCCTCGGGAAGAGTGAAAGACGCGCACGTTCATTTTCAGAGCTCCTAGACCTTCCTATAAGAAGTTAGCCAAAAAGTAGCTTCGAAAAACGCTTAGGTTAAGTTTCAGAGTTGCTTCTAATGTACCAAAGCTGGACTTAGACATAATTTCACTCTCACAACATTATGGCTGGTTGGAGAGAGTCCGAACCACAAGTACAGGGTCCATGGTTCTGGCCGTATACTGGGGGGACGGGGACGACTCCCATTAACCCCTGACTATACCGGGGATACGCTTATCACAATGCCTTTCTGGTCTGTGCTGAAGCAGGGCATTCTGGCAGCCAAGTGGCTTGACCTTTATTAGTGAGCCTGGTTACCCCCTCTCGGAACCACAGACTTAGAAATCGCCAGCTCATATACAGTGCATAAAATATATTTATATATATACCCTTATACACCATTTAATAAAAAATATCACAAAATTCTTCTAAGTCCCTCGAGAAGAGTGAAAGACGCGCACGTTCATTTTCAGAGCTCCTAGACCTTCCTATAAGAAGTTAGCCAAAAAGTAGCTTCGAAAAACGCTTAGGTTAAGTTTCAGAGTTGCTTCTAATGTACCAAAGCTGGACTTAGACATAATTTCACTCTCACAACATTATGGCTGGTTGGAGACAGTCCGAACCACAAGTACCGGGTCCATGGTTCTGGCCGTATACTGGGGGGACGGGGACGACTCCCATTAACCCCTGACTATACCGGGGATACGCTTATCACAATGCCTTTCTGGTCTGTGCTGAAGCAGGGCATTCTGGCAGCCAAGTGGCTTGACCTTTATTAGTGAGCCTGGTTACCCCCTCTCGGAACCACAGACTTAGAAATCGCCAGCTCATATACAGTGCATAAAATATATTTATATATATACCCTTATACACCATTTTAATAAAAAATATCACAAAATTCTTCTAAGTCCCTCGGGAAGAGTGAAAGACGCGCACGTTCATTTTCAGATCTCCTAGACCTTCCTATAAGAAGTTAGCCAAAAAGTAGCTTCGAAAAACGCTTAGGTTAAGTTTCAGAGTTGCTTCTAATGTACCAAAGCTGGACTTAGACATAATTTCACTCTCACAACATTATGGCTGGTTGGAGAGAGTCCGAACCACAAGTACCGGGTCCATGGTTCTGGCCGTATACTGGGGGGACGGGGACGACTCCCATTTACCCCTGACTATACAGGGGATACGCTTATCACAATGCCTTTCTGGTCTGTGCTGAAGCAGGGCATTCTGGCAGCCAAGTGGCTTGACCTTTATTAGTGAGCCTGGTTACCCCCTCTCGGAACCACAGACTTAGAAATCGCCAGCTCATATACAGTGCATAAAATATATTTATATATATACCCTTATACACCATTTTAATAAAAAATATCACAAAATTCTTCTAAGTCCCTCGGGAAGAGTGAAAGACGCGCACGTTCATTTTCAGAGCTCCTAGACCTTCCTATAAGAAGTTAGCCAAAAAGTAGCTTCGAAAAACGCTTAGGTTAAGTTTCAGAGTTGCTTCTAATGTACCAAAGCTGGACTTAGACATAATTTCACTCTCACAACATTATGGCTGGTTGGAGAGAGTCCGAACCACAAGTACAGGGTCCATGGTTCTGGCCGTATACTGGGGGGACGGGGACGACTCCCATTAACCCCTGACTATACCGGGGATACGCTTATCACAATGCCTTTCTGGTCTGTGCTGAAGCAGGGCATTCTGGCAGCCAAGTGGCTTGACCTTTATTAGTGAGCCTGGTTACCCCCTCTCGGAACCACAGACTTAGAAATCGCCAGCTCATATACAGTGCATAAAATATATTTATATATATACCCTTATACACCATTTAATAAAAAATATCACAAAATTCTTCTAAGTCCCTCGAGAAGAGTGAAAGACGCGCACGTTCATTTTCAGAGCTCCTAGACCTTCCTATAAGAAGTTAGCCAAAAAGTAGCTTCGAAAAACGCTTAGGTTAAGTTTCAGAGTTGCTTCTAATGTACCAAAGCTGGACTTAGACATAATTTCACTCTCACAACATTATGGCTGGTTGGAGACAGTCCGAACCACAAGTACCGGGTCCATGGTTCTGGCCGTATACTGGGGGGACGGGGACGACTCCCATTAACCCCTGACTATACCGGGGATACGCTTATCACAATGCCTTTCTGGTCTGTGCTGAAGCAGGGCATTCTGGCAGCCAAGTGGCTTGACCTTTATTAGTGAGCCTGGTTACCCCCTCTCGGAACCACAGACTTAGAAATCGCCAGCTCATATACAGTGCATAAAATATATTTATATATATACCCTTATACACCATTTTAATAAAAAATATCACAAAATTCTTCTAAGTCCCTCGGGAAGAGTGAAAGACGCGCACGTTCATTTTCAGATCTCCTAGACCTTCCTATAAGAAGTTAGCCAAAAAGTAGCTTCGAAAAACGCTTAGGTTAAGTTTCAGAGTTGCTTCTAATGTACCAAAGCTGGACTTAGACATAATTTCACTCTCACAACATTATGGCTGGTTGGAGAGAGTCCGAACCACAAGTACCGGGTCCATGGTTCTGGCCGTATACTGGGGGGACGGGGACGACTCCCATTTACCCCTGACTATACAGGGGATACGCTTATCACAATGCCTTTCTGGTCTGTGCTGAAGCAGGGCATTCTGGCAGCCAAGTGGCTTGACCTTTATTAGTGAGCCTGGTTACCCCCTCTCGGAACCACAGACTTAGAAATCGCCAGCTCATATACAGTGCATAAAATATATTTATATATATATACCCTTATACACCATTTAATAAAAAATATCACAAAATTCTTCTAAGTCCCTCGGGAAGAGTGAAAGACGCGCACGTTCATTTTCAGAGCTCCTAGACCTTCCTATAAGAAGTTAGCCAAAAAGTAGCTTCGAAAAACGCTTAGGTTAAGTTTCAGAGTTGCTTCTAATGTACCAAAGCTGGACTTAGACATAATTTCACTCTCACAACATTATGGCTGGTTGGAGACAGTCCGAACCACAAGTACCGGGTCCATGGTTCTGGCCGTATACTGGGGGGACGGGGACGACTCCCATTAACCCCTGACTATACCGGGGATACGCTTATCACAATGCCTTTCTGGTCTGTGCTGAAGCAGGGCATTCTGGCAGCCAAGTGGCTTGACCTTTATTAGTGAGCCTGGTTACCCCCTCTCGGAACCACAGACTTAGAAATCGCCAGCTCATATACAGTGCATAAAATATATTTATATATATACCCTTATACACCATTTTAATAAAAAATATCACAAAATTCTTCTAAGTCCCTCGGGAAGAGTGAAAGACGCGCACGTTCATTTTCAGAGCTCCTAGACCTTCCTATAAGAAGTTAGCCAAAAAGTAGCTTCGAAAAACGCTTAGGTTAAGTTTCAGAGTTGCTTCTAATGTACCAAAGCTGGACTTAGACATAATTTCACTCTCACAACATTATGGCTGGTTGGAGAGAGTCCGAACCACAAGTACAGGGTCCATGGTTCTGGCCGTATACTGGGGGGACGGGGACGACTCCCATTAACCCCTGACTATACCGGGGATACGCTTATCACAATGCCTTACTGGTCTGTGCTGAAGCAGGGCATTCTGGCAGCCAAGTGGCTTGACCTTTATTAGTGAGCCTGGTTACCCCCTCTCGGAACCACAGACTTAGAAATCGCCAGCTCATATACAGTGCATAAAATATATTTATATATATACCCTTATACACCATTTAATAAAAAATATCACAAAATTCTTCTAAGTCCCTCGAGAAGAGTGAAAGACGCGCACGTTCATTTTCAGAGCTCCTAGACCTTCCTATAAGAAGTTAGCCATAAAGTAGCTTCGAAAAACGCTTAGGTTAAGTTTCAGAGTTGCTTCTAATGTACCAAAGCTGGACTTAGACATAATTTCACTCTCACAACATTATGGCTGGTTGGAGACAGTCCGAACCACAAGTACCGGGTCCATGGTTCTGGCCGTATACTGGGGGGACGGGGACGACTCCCATTAACCCCTGACTATACCGGGGATACGCTTATCACAATGCCTTTCTGGTCTGTGCTGAAGCAGGGCATTCTGGCAGCCAAGTGGCTTGACCTTTATTAGTGAGCCTGGTTACCCCCTCTCGGAACCACAGACTTAGAAATCGCCAGCTCATATACAGTGCATAAAATATATTTATATATATACCCTTATACACCATTTTAATAAAAAATATCACAAAATTCTTCTAAGTCCCTCGGGAAGAGTGAAAGACGCGCACGTTCATTTTCAGAGCTCCTAGACCTTCCTATAAGAAGTTAGCCAAAAAGTAGCTTCGAAAAACGCTTAGGTTAAGTTTCAGAGTTGCTTCTAATGTACCAAAGCTGGACTTAGACATAATTTCACTCTCACAACATTATGGCTGGTTGGAGAGAGTCCGAACCACAAGTACCGGGTCCATGGTTCTGGCCGTATACTGGGGGGACGGGGACGACTCCCATTAACCCCTGACTATACCGGGGATACGCTTATCACAATGCCTTTCTGGTCTGTGCTGAAGCAGGGCATTCTGGCAGCCAAGTGGCTTGACCTTTATTAGTGAGCCTGGTTACCCCCTCTCGGAACCACAGACTTAGAAATCGCCAGCTCATATACAGTGCATAAAATATATTTATATATATACCCTTATACACCATTTAATAAAAAATATCACAAAATTCTTCTAAGTCCCTCGGGAAGAGTGAAAGACGCGCACGTTCATTTTCAGAGCTCCTAGACCTTCCTATAAGAAGTTAGCCAAAAAGTAGCTTCGAAAAACGCTTAGGTTAAGTTTCAGAGTTGCTTCTAATGTACCAAAGCTGGACTTAGACATAATTTCACTCTCACAACATTATGGCTGGTTGGAGACAGTCCGAACCACAAGTACCGGGTCCATGGTTCTGGCCGTATACTGGGGGGACGGGGACGACTCCCATTAACCCCTGACTATACCGGGGATACGCTTATCACAATTCCTTTCTGGTCTGTGCTGAAGCAGGGCATTCTGGCAGCCAAGTGGCTTGACCTTTATTAGTGAGCCTGTTTACCCCCTCTCGGAACCACAGACTTAGAAATCGCCAGCTCATATACAGTGCATAAAATATATTTATATATATACCCTTATACACCATTTAATAAAAAATATCACAAAATTCTTCTAAGTCCCTCGGGAAGAGTGAAAGACGCGCACGTTCATTTTCAGAGCTCCTAGACCTTCCTATAAGAAGTTAGCCAAAAAGTAGCTTCGAAAAACGCTTAGGTTAAGTTTCAGAGTTGCTTCTAATGTACCAAAGCTGGACTTAGACATAATTTCACTCTCACAACATTATGGCTGGTTGGAGACAGTCCGAACCACAAGTACCGGGTCCATGGTTCTGGCCGTATACTGGGGGGACGGGGACGACTCCCATTAACCCCTGACTATACCGGGGATACGCTTATCACAATGCCTTTCTGGTCTGTGCTGAAGCAGGGCATTCTGGCAGCCAAGTGGCTTGACCTTTATTAGTGAGCCTGGTTACCCCCTCTCGGAACCACAGACTTAGAAATCGCCAGCTCATATACAGTGCATAAAATATATTTATATATATACCCTTATACACCATTTTAATAAAAAATATCACAAAATTCTTCTAAGTCCCTCGGGAAGAGTGAAAGACGCGCACGTTCATTTTCAGAGCTCCTAGACCTTCCTATAAGAAGTTAGCCAAAAAGTAGCTTCGAAAAACGCTTAGGTTAAGTTTCAGAGTTGCTTCTAATGTACCAAAGCTGGACTTAGACATAATTTCACTCTCACAACATTATGGCTGGTTGGAGACAGTCCGAACCACAAGTACCGGGTCCATGGTTCTGGCCGTATACTGGGGGGACGGGGACGACTCCCATTAACCCCTGACTATACCGGGGATACGCTTATCACAATGCCTTTCTGGTCTGTGCTGAAGCAGGGCATTCTGGCAGCCAAGTGGCTTGACCTTTATTAGTGAGCCTGGTTACCCCCTCTCGGAACCACAGACTTAGAAATCGCCAGCTCATATACAGTGCATAAAATATATTTATATATATACCCTTATACACCATTTAATAAAAAATATCACAAAATTCTTCTAAGTCCCTCGGGAAGAGTGAAAGACGCGCACGTTCATTTTCAGAGCTCTTAGACCTTCCTATAAGAAGTTAGCCAAAAAGTAGCTTCGAAAAACGCTTAGGTTAAGTTTCAGAGTTGCTTCTAATGTACCAAAGCTGGACTTAGACATAATTTCACTCTCACAACATTATGGCTGGTTGGAGACAGTCCGAACCACAAGTACCGGGTCCATGGTTCTGGCCGTATACTGGGGGGACGGGGACGACTCCCATTAACCCCTGACTATACCGGGGATACGCTTATCACAATGCCTTTCTGGTCTGTGCTGAAGCAGGGCATTCTGGCAGCCAAGTGGCTTGACCTTTATTAGTGAGCCTGGTTACCCCCTCTCGGAACCACAGACTTAGAAATCGCCAGCTCATATACAGTGCATAAAATATATTTATATATATACCCTTATACACCATTTTAATAAAAAATATCACAAACTTCTTCTAAGTCCCTCGGGAAGAGTGAAAGACGCGCACGTTCATTTTCAGAGCTCCTAGACCTTCCTATAAGAAGTTAGCCAAAAAGTAGCTTCGAAAAACGCTTAGGTTAAGTTTCAGAGTTGCTTCTAATGTACCAAAGCTGGACTTAGACATAATTTCACTCTCACAACATTATGGCTGGTTGGAGACAGTCCGAACCACAAGTACCGGGTCCATGGTTCTGGCCGTATACTGGGGGGACGGGGACGACTCCCATTAACCCCTGACTATACCGGGGATACGCTTATCACAATGCCTTTCTGGTCTGTGCTGAAGCAGGGCATTCTGGCAGCCAAGTGGCTTGACCTTTATTAGTGAGCCTGGTTACCCCCTCTCGGAACCACAGACTTAGAAATCGCCAGCTCATATACAGTGCATAAAATATATTTATATATATACCCTTATACACCATTTAATAAAAAATATCACAAAATTCTTCTAAGTCCCTCGGGAAGAGTGAAAGACGCGCACGTTCATTTTCAGAGCTCCTAGAGCTTCCTATAAGAAGTTAGCCAAAAAGTAGCTTCGAAAAACGCTTAGGTTAAGTTTCAGAGTTGCTTCTAATGTACCAAAGCTGGACTTAGACATAATTTCACTCTCACAACATTATGGCTGGTTGGAGACAGTCCGAACCACAAGTACCGGGTCCATGGTTCTGGCCGTATACTGGGGGGACGGGGACGACTCCCATTAACCCCTGACTATACCGGGGATACGCTTATCACAATGCCTTTCTGGTCTGTGCTGAAGCAGGGCATTCTGGCAGCCAAGTGGCTTGACCTTTATTAGTGAGCCTGGTTACCCCCTCTCGGAACCACAGACTTAGAAATCGCCAGCTCATATACAGTGCATAAAATATATTTATATATATATATACCCTTATACACCATTTTAATAAAAAATATCACAAAATTCTTCTAAGTCCCTCGGGAAGAGTGAAAGACGCGCACGTTCATTTTCAGAGCTCCTAGACCTTCCTATAAGAAGTTAGCCAAAAAGTAGCTTCGAAAAACGCTTAGGTTAAGTTTCAGAGTTGCTTCTAATGTACCAAAGCTGGACTTAGACATAATTTCACTCTCACAACATTATGGCTGGTTGGAGACAGTCCGAACCACAAGTACCGGGTCCATGGTTCTGGCCGTATACTGGGGGGACGGGGACGACTCCCATTAACCCCTGACTATACCGGGGATACGCTTATCACAATGCCTTTCTGGTCTGTGCTGAAGCAGGGCATTCTGGCAGCCAAGTGGCTTGACCTTTATTAGTGAGCCTGGTTACCCCCTCTCGGAACCACAGACTTAGAAATCGCCAGCTCATATACAGTGCATAAAATATATTTATATATATACCCTTATACACCATTTAATAAAAAATATCACAAAATTCTTCTAAGTCCCTCGGGAAGAGTGAAAGACGCGCACGTTCATTTTCAGAGCTCCTAGAGCTTCCTATAAGAAGTTAGCCAAAAAGTAGCTTCGAAAAACGCTTAGGTTAAGTTTCAGAGTTGCTTCTAATGTACCAAAGCTGGACTTAGACATAATTTCACTCTCACAACATTATGGCTGGTTGGAGACAGTCCGAACCACAAGTACCGGGTCCATGGTTCTGGCCGTATACTGGGGGGACGGGGACGACTCCCATTAACCCCTGACTATACCGGGGATACGCTTATCACAATGCCTTTCTGGTCTGTGCTGAAGCAGGGCATTCTGGCAGCCAAGTGGCTTGACCTTTATTAGTGAGCCTGGTTACCCCCTCTCGGAACCACAGACTTAGAAATCGCCAGCTCATATACAGTGCATAAAATATATTTATATATATATACCCTTATACACCATTTTAATAAAAAATATCACAAAATTCTTCTAAGTCCCTCGGGAAGAGTGAAAGACGCGCACGTTCATTTTCAGAGCTCCTAGACCTTCCTATAAGAAGTTAGCCAAAAAGTAGCTTCGAAAAACGCTTAGGTTAAGTTTCAGAGTTGCTTCTAATGTACCAAAGCTGGACTTAGACATAATTTCACTCTCACAACATTATGGCTGGTTGGAGAGAGTCCGAACCACAAGTACCGGGTCCATGGTTCTGGCCGTATACTGGGGGGACGGGGACGACTCCCATTAACCCCTGACTATACCGGGGATACGCTTATCACAATGCCTTTCTGGTCTGTGCTGAAGCAGGGCATTCTGGCAGCCAAGTGGCTTGACCTTTATTAGTGAGCCTGGTTACCCCCTCTCGGAACCACAGACTTAGAAATCGCCAGCTCATATACAGTGCATAAAATATATTTATATATATACCCTTATACACCATTTAATAAAAAATATCACAAAATTCTTCTAAGTCCCTCGGGAAGAGTGAAAGACGCGCACGTTCATTTTCAGAGCTCCTAGACCTTCCTATAAGAAGTTAGCCAAAAAGTAGCTTCGAAAAACGCTTAGGTTAAGTTTCAGAGTTGCTTCTAATGTACCAAAGCTGGACTTAGACATAATTTCACTCTCACAACATTATGGCTGGTTGGAGACAGTCCGAACCACAAGTACCGGGTCCATGGTTCTGGCCGTATACTGGGGGGACGGGGACGACTCCCATTAACCCCTGACTATACCGGGGATACGCTTATCACAATGCCTTTCTGGTCTGTGCTGAAGCAGGGCATTCTGGCAGCCAAGTGGCTTGACCTTTATTAGTGAGCCTGGTTACCCCCTCTCGGAACCACAGACTTAGAAATCGCCAGCTCATATACAGTGCATAAAATATATTTATATATATACCCTTATACACCATTTAATAAAAAATATCACAAAATTCTTCTAAGTCCCTCGGGAAGAGTGAAAGACGCGCACGTTCATTTTCAGAGCTCTTAGACCTTCCTATAAGAAGTTAGCCAAAAAGTAGCTTCGAAAAACGCTTAGGTTAAGTTTCAGAGTTGCTTCTAATGTACCAAAGCTGGACTTAGACATAATTTCACTCTCACAACATTATGGCTGGTTGGAGACAGTCCGAACCACAAGTACCGGGTCCATGGTTCTGGCCGTATACTGGGGGGACGGGGACGACTCCCATTAACCCCTGACTATACCGGGGATACGCTTATCACAATGCCTTTCTGGTCTGTGCTGAAGCAGGGCATTCTGGCAGCCAAGTGGCTTGACCTTTATTAGTGAGCCTGGTTACCCCCTCTCGGAACCACAGACTTAGAAATCGCCAGCTCATATACAGTGCATAAAATATATTTATATATATACCCTTATACACCATTTTAATAAAAAATATCACAAACTTCTTCTAAGTCCCTCGGGAAGAGTGAAAGACGCGCACGTTCATTTTCAGAGCTCCTAGACCTTCCTATAAGAAGTTAGCCAAAAAGTAGCTTCGAAAAACGCTTAGGTTAAGTTTCAGAGTTGCTTCTAATGTACCAAAGCTGGACTTAGACATAATTTCACTCTCACAACATTATGGCTGGTTGGAGAGAGTCCGAACCACAAGTACAGGGTCCATGGTTCTGGCCGTATACTGGGGGGACGGGGACGACTCCCATTAACCCCTGACTATACCGGGGATACGCTTATCACAATGCCTTTCTGGTCTGTGCTGAAGCAGGGCATTCTGGCAGCCAAGTGGCTTGACCTTTATTAGTGAGCCTGGTTACCCCCTCTCGGAACCACAGACTTAGAAATCGCCAGCTCATATACAGTGCATAAAATATATTTATATATATACCCTTATACACCATTTAATAAAAAATATCACAAAATTCTTCTAAGTCCCTCGGGAAGAGTGAAAGACGCGCACGTTCATTTTCAGAGCTCCTAGAGCTTCCTATAAGAAGTTAGCCAAAAAGTAGCTTCGAAAAACGCTTAGGTTAAGTTTCAGAGTTGCTTCTAATGTACCAAAGCTGGACTTAGACATAATTTCACTCTCACAACATTATGGCTGGTTGGAGACAGTCCGAACCACAAGTACCGGGTCCATGGTTCTGGCCGTATACTGGGGGGACGGGGACGACTCCCATTAACCCCTGACTATACCGGGGATACGCTTATCACAATGCCTTTCTGGTCTGTGCTGAAGCAGGGCATTCTGGCAGCCAAGTGGCTTGACCTTTATTAGTGAGCCTGGTTACCCCCTCTCGGAACCACAGACTTAGAAATCGCCAGCTCATATACAGTGCATAAAATATATTTATATATATATACCCTTATACACCATTTTAATAAAAAATATCACAAAATTCTTCTAAGTCCCTCGGGAAGAGTGAAAGACGCGCACGTTCATTTTCAGAGCTCCTAGACCTTCCTATAAGAAGTTAGCCAAAAAGTAGCTTCGAAAAACGCTTAGGTTAAGTTTCAGAGTTGCTTCTAATGTACCAAAGCTGGACTTAGACATAATTTCACTCTCACAACATTATGGCTGGTTGGAGAGAGTCCGAACCACAAGTACCGGGTCCATGGTTCTGGCCGTATACTGGGGGGACGGGGACGACTCCCATTAACCCCTGACTATACCGGGGATACGCTTATCACAATGCCTTTCTGGTCTGTGCTGAAGCAGGGCATTCTGGCAGCCAAGTGGCTTGACCTTTATTAGTGAGCCTGGTTACCCCCTCTCGGAACCACAGACTTAGAAATCGCCAGCTCATATACAGTGCATAAAATATATTTATATATATACCCTTATACACCATTTAATAAAAAATATCACAAAATTCTTCTAAGTCCCTCGGGAAGAGTGAAAGACGCGCACGTTCATTTTCAGAGCTCCTAGACCTTCCTATAAGAAGTTAGCCAAAAAGTAGCTTCGAAAAACGCTTAGGTTAAGTTTCAGAGTTGCTTCTAATGTACCAAAGCTGGACTTAGACATAATTTCACTCTCACAACATTATGGCTGGTTGGAGAGAGTCCGAACCACAAGTACAGGGTCCATGGTTCTGGCCGTATACTGGGGGGACGGGGACGACTCCCATTAACCCCTGACTATACCGGGGATACGCTTATCACAATGCCTTACTGGTCTGTGCTGAAGCAGGGCATTCTGGCAGCCAAGTGGCTTGACCTTTATTAGTGAGCCTGGTTACCCCCTCTCGGAACCACAGACTTAGAAATCGCCAGCTCATATACAGTGCATAAAATATATTTATATATATACCCTTATACACCATTTAATAAAAAATATCACAAAATTCTTCTAAGTCCCTCGAGAAGAGTGAAAGACGCGCACGTTCATTTTCAGAGCTCCTAGACCTTCCTATAAGAAGTTAGCCATAAAGTAGCTTCGAAAAACGCTTAGGTTAAGTTTCAGAGTTGCTTCTAATGTACCAAAGCTGGACTTAGACATAATTTCACTCTCACAACATTATGGCTGGTTGGAGACAGTCCGAACCACAAGTACCGGGTCCATGGTTCTGGCCGTATACTGGGGGGACGGGGACGACTCCCATTAACCCCTGACTATACCGGGGATACGCTTATCACAATGCCTTTCTGGTCTGTGCTGAAGCAGGGCATTCTGGCAGCCAAGTGGCTTGACCTTTATTAGTGAGCCTGGTTACCCCCTCTCGGAACCACAGACTTAGAAATCGCCAGCTCATATACAGTGCATAAAATATATTTATATATATACCCTTATACACCATTTTAATAAAAAATATCACAAAATTCTTCTAAGTCCCTCGGGAAGAGTGAAAGACGCGCACGTTCATTTTCAGAGCTCCTAGACCTTCCTATAAGAAGTTAGCCAAAAAGTAGCTTCGAAAAACGCTTAGGTTAAGTTTCAGAGTTGCTTCTAATGTACCAAAGCTGGACTTAGACATAATTTCACTCTCACAACATTATGGCTTGTTGGAGAGAGTCCGAACCACAAGTACCGGGTCCATGGTTCTGGCCGTATACTGGGGGGACGGGGACGACTCCCATTAACCCCTGACTATACAGGGGATACGCTTATCACAATGCCTTTCTGGTCTGTGCTGAAGCAGGGCATTCTGGCAGCCAAGTGGCTTGACCTTTATTAGTGAGCCTGGTTACCCCCTCTCGGAACCACAGACTTAGAAATCGCCAGCTCATATACAGTGCATAAAATATATTTATATATATACCCTTATACACCATTTAATAAAAAATATCACAAAATTCTTCTAAGTCCCTCGGGAAGAGTGAAAGACGCGCACGTTCATTTTCAGAGCTCCTAGACCTTCCTATAAGAAGTTAGCCAAAAAGTAGCTTCGAAAAACGCTTAGGTTAAGTTTCAGAGTTGCTTCTAATGTACCAAAGCTGGACTTAGACATAATTTCACTCTCACAACATTATGGCTGGTTGGAGACAGTCCGAACCACAAGTACCGGGTCCATGGTTCTGGCCGTATACTGGGGGGACGGGGACGACTCCCATTAACCCCTGACTATACCGGGGATACGCTTATCACAATGCCTTTCTGGTCTGTGCTGAAGCAGGGCATTCTGGCAGCCAAGTGGCTTGACCTTTATTAGTGAGCCTGGTTACCCCCTCTCGGAACCACAGACTTAGAAATCGCCAGCTCATATACAGTGCATAAAATATATTTATATATATACCCTTATACACCATTTAATAAAAAATATCACAAAATTCTTCTAAGTCCCTCGGGAAGAGTGAAAGACGCGCACGTTCATTTTCAGAGCTCCTAGACCTTCCTATAAGAAGTTAGCCAAAAAGTAGCTTCGAAAAACGCTTAGGTTAAGTTTCAGAGTTGCTTCTAATGTACCAAAGCTGGACTTAGACATAATTTCACTCTCACAACATTATGGCTGGTTGGAGACAGTCCGAACCACAAGTACCGGGTCCATGGTTCTGGCCGTATACTGGGGGGACGGGGACGACTCCCATTAACCCCTGACTATACCGGGGATACGCTTATCACAATGCCTTTCTGGTCTGTGCTGAAGCAGGGCATTCTGGCAGCCAAGTGGCTTGACCTTTATTAGTGAGCCTGGTTACCCCCTCTCGGAACCACAGACTTAGAAATCGCCAGCTCATATACAGTGCATAAAATATATTTATATATATACCCTTATACACCATTTTAATAAAAAATATCACAAAATTCTTCTAAGTCCCTCGGGAAGAGTGAAAGACGCGCACGTTCATTTTCAGAGCTCCTAGACCTTCCTATAAGAAGTTAGCCAAAAAGTAGCTTCGAAAAACGCTTAGGTTAAGTTTCAGAGTTGCTTCTAATGTACCAAAGCTGGACTTAGACATAATTTCACTCTCACAACATTATGGCTGGTTGGAGACAGTCCGAACCACAAGTACCGGGTCCATGGTTCTGGCCGTATACTGGGGGGACGGGGACGACTCCCATTAACCCCTGACTATACAGGGGATACGCTTATCACAATGCCTTTCTGGTCTGTGCTGAAGCAGGGCATTCTGGCAGCCAAGTGGCTTGACCTTTATTAGTGAGCCTGGTTACCCCCTCTCGGAACCACAGACTTAGAAATCGCCAGCTCATATACAGTGCATAAAATATATTTATATATATACCCTTATACACCATTTAATAAAAAATATCACAAAATTCTTCTAAGTCCCTCGGGAAGAGTGAAAGACGCGCACGTTCATTTTCAGAGCTCCTAGACCTTCCTATAAGAAGTTAGCCAAAAAGTAGCTTCGAAAAACGCTTAGGTTAAGTTTCAGAGTTGCTTCTAATGTACCAAAGCTGGACTTAGACATAATTTCACTCTCACAACATTATGGCTGGTTGGAGACAGTCCGAACCACAAGTACCGGGTCCATGGTTCTGGCCGTATACTGGGGGGACGGGGACGACTCCCATTAACCCCTGACTATACCGGGGATACGCTTATCACAATGCCTTTCTGGTCTGTGCTGAAGCAGGGCATTCTGGCAGCCAAGTGGCTTGACCTTTATTAGTGAGCCTGGTTACCCCCTCTCGGAACCACAGACTTAGAAATCGCCAGCTCATATACAGTGCATAAAATATATTTATATATATACCCTTATACACCATTTTAATAAAAAATATCACAAACTTCTTCTAAGTCCCTCGGGAAGAGTGAAAGACGCGCACGTTCATTTTCAGAGCTCCTAGACCTTCCTATAAGAAGTTAGCCAAAAAGTAGCTTCGAAAAACGCTTAGGTTAAGTTTCAGAGTTGCTTCTAATGTACCAAAGCTGGACTTAGACATAATTTCACTCTCACAACATTATGGCTGGTTGGAGAGAGTCCGAACCACAAGTACAGGGTCCATGGTTCTGGCCGTATACTGGGGGGACGGGGACGACTCCCATTAACCCCTGACTATACCGGGGATACGCTTATCACAATGCCTTTCTGGTCTGTGCTGAAGCAGGGCATTCTGGCAGCCAAGTGGCTTGACCTTTATTAGTGAGCCTGGTTACCCCCTCTCGGAACCACAGACTTAGAAATCGCCAGCTCATATACAGTGCATAAAATATATTTATATATATACCCTTATACACCATTTAATAAAAAATATCACAAAATTCTTCTAAGTCCCTCGGGAAGAGTGAAAGACGCGCACGTTCATTTTCAGAGCTCCTAGAGCTTCCTATAAGAAGTTAGCCAAAAAGTAGCTTCGAAAAACGCTTAGGTTAAGTTTCAGAGTTGCTTCTAATGTACCAAAGCTGGACTTAGACATAATTTCACTCTCACAACATTATGGCTGGTTGGAGAGAGTCCGAACCACAAGTACAGGGTCCATGGTTCTGGCCGTATACTGGGGGGACGGGGACGACTCCCATTAACCCCTGACTATACCGGGGATACGCTTATCACAATGCCTTTCTGGTCTGTGCTGAAGCAGGGCATTCTGGCAGCCAAGTGGCTTGACCTTTATTAGTGAGCCTGGTTACCCCCTCTCGGAACCACAGACTTAGAAATCGCCAGCTCAGATACAGTGCATAAAATATATTTATATATATACTCTTATACACCATTTTAATAAAAAATATCACAAAATTCTTCTAAGTCCCTCGGGAAGAGTGAAAGACGCGCACGTTCATTTTCAGAGCTCCTAGACCTTCCTATAAGAAGTTAGCCAAAAAGTAGCTTCGAAAAACGCTTAGGTTAAGTTTCAGAGTTGCTTCTAATGTACCAAAGCTGGACTTAGACATAATTTCACTCTCACAACATTATGGCTGGTTGGAGAGAGTCCGAACCACAAGTACAGGGTCCATGGTTCTGGCCGTATACTGGGGGGACGGGGACGACTCCCATTAACCCCTGACTATACCGGGGATACGCTTATCACAATGCCTTTCTGGTCTGTGCTGAAGCAGGGCATTCTGGCAGCCAAGTGGCTTGACCTTTATTAGTGAGCCTGGTTACCCCCTCTCGGAACCACAGACTTAGAAATCGCCAGCTCATATACAGTGCATAAAATATATTTATATATATACCCTTATACACCATTTTAATAAAAAATATCACAAACTTCTTCTAAGTCCCTCGGGAAGAGTGAAAGACGCGCACGTTCATTTTCAGAGCTCCTAGACCTTCCTATAAGAAGTTAGCCAAAAAGTAGCTTCGAAAAACGCTTAGGTTAAGTTTCAGAGTTGCTTCTAATGTACCAAAGCTGGACTTAGACATAATTTCACTCTCACAACATTATGGCTGGTTGGAGAGAGTCCGAACCACAAGTACAGGGTCCATGGTTCTGGCCGTATACTGGGGGGACGGGGACGACTCCCATTAACCCCTGACTATACCGGGGATACGCTTATCACAATGCCTTTCTGGTCTGTGCTGAAGCAGGGCATTCTGGCAGCCAAGTGGCTTGACCTTTATTAGTGAGCCTGGTTACCCCCTCTCGGAACCACAGACTTAGAAATCGCCAGCTCATATACAGTGCATAAAATATATTTATATATATACCCTTATACACCATTTAATAAAAAATATCACAAAATTCTTCTAAGTCCCTCGGGAAGAGTGAAAGACGCGCACGTTCATTTTCAGAGCTCCTAGAGCTTCCTATAAGAAGTTAGCCAAAAAGTAGCTTCGAAAAACGCTTAGGTTAAGTTTCAGAGTTGCTTCTAATGTACCAAAGCTGGACTTAGACATAATTTCACTCTCACAACATTATGGCTGGTTGGAGACAGTCCGAACCACAAGTACCGGGTCCATGGTTCTGGCCGTATACTGGGGGGACGGGGACGACTCCCATTAACCCCTGACTATACCGGGGATACGCTTATCACAATGCCTTTCTGGTCTGTGCTGAAGCAGGGCATTCTGGCAGCCAAGTGGCTTGACCTTTATTAGTGAGCCTGGTTACCCCCTCTCGGAACCACAGACTTAGAAATCGCCAGCTCAGATACAGTGCATAAAATATATTTATATATATACTCTTATACACCATTTTAATAAAAAATATCACAAAATTCTTCTAAGTCCCTCGGGAAGAGTGAAAGACGCGCACGTTCATTTTCAGAGCTCCTAGACCTTCCTATAAGAAGTTAGCCAAAAAGTAGCTTCGAAAAACGCTTAGGTTAAGTTTCAGAGTTGCTTCTAATGTACCAAAGCTGGACTTAGACATAATTTCACTCTCACAACATTATGGCTGGTTGGAGAGAGTCCGAACCACAAGTACAGGGTCCATGGTTCTGGCCGTATACTGGGGGGACGGGGACGACTCCCATTAACCCCTGACTATACCGGGGATACGCTTATCACAATGCCTTTCTGGTCTGTGCTGAAGCAGGGCATTCTGGCAGCCAAGTGGCTTGACCTTTATTAGTGAGCCTGGTTACCCCCTCTCGGAACCACAGACTTAGAAATCGCCAGCTCATATACAGTGCATAAAATATATTTATATATATACCCTTACTGTATACACCATTTTAATAAAAAATATCACAAAATTCTTCTAAGTCCCTCGGGAAGAGTGAAAGACGCGCACGTTCATTTTCAGAGCTCCTAGACCTTCCTATAAGAAGTTAGCCAAAAAGTAGTTTTGAAAATCGCTTAGGTTAAGTTTCAGAGTTGCTTCTAATGTACCAAAGCTGGACTTAGACATAATTTCACTCTCACAACATTATGGCTGGTTGGAGAGAGTCCGAACCACAAGTACAGGGTCCATGGTTCTGGCCGTATACTGGGGGGACGGGGACGACTCCCATTAACCCCTGACTATACCGGGGATACGCTTATCACAATGCCTTTCTGGTCTGTGCTGAAGCAGGGCATTCTGGCAGCCAAGTGGCTTGACCTTTATTAGTGAGCCTGGTTACCCCCTCTCGGAACCACAGACTTAGAAATCGCCAGCTCATATACAGTGCATAAAATATATTTATATATATACCCTTACTGTATACACCATTTTAATAAAAAATATCACAAAATTCTTCTAAGTCCCTCGGGAAGAGTGAAAGACGCGCACGTTCATTTTCAGAGCTCCTAGACCTTCCTATAAGAAGTTAGCCAAAAAGTAGTTTTGAAAATCGCTTAGGTTAAGTTTCAGAGTTGCTTCTAATGTACCAAAGCTGGACTTAGACATAATTTCACTCTCACACCATTATGGCTGGTTGGAGATAGTCCGAACCACAAGTACCGGGTCCATGGTTCTGGCCGTATACTGGGGGGACGGGGACGACTCCCATTAACCCCTGACTATACCGGGGATACGCTTATCACAATGCCTTTCTGGTCTGTGCTGAAGCAGGGCATTCTGGCAGCCAAGTGGCTTGACCTTTATTAGTGAGCCTGGTTACCCCCTCTCGGAACCACAGACTTAGAAATCGCCAGCTCATATACAGTGCATAAAATATATTTATATATATATACCCTTATACACCATTTTAATAAAAAATATCACAAAATTCTTCTAAGTCCCTCGGGAAGAGTGAAAGACGCGCACGTTCATTTTCAGAGCTCCTAGACCTTCCTATAAGAAGTTAGCCAAAAAGTAGCTTCGAAAAACGCTTAGGTTAAGTTTCAGAGTTGCTTCTAATGTACCAAAGCTGGACTTAGACATAATTTCACTCTCACAACATTATGGCTGGTTGGAGACAGTCCGAACCACAAGTACCGGGTCCATGGTTCTGGCCGTATACTGGGGGGACGGGGACGACTCCCATTAACCCCTGACTATACCGGGGATACGCTTATCACAATGCCTTTCTGGTCTGTGCTGAAGCAGGGCATTCTGGCAGCCAAGTGGCTTGACCTTTATTAGTGAGCCTGGTTACCCCCTCTCGGAACCACAGACTTAGAAATCGCCAGCTCATATACAGTGCATAAAATATATTTATATATATACCCTTATACACCATTTTAATAAAAAATATCACAAACTTCTTCTAAGTCCCTCGGGAAGAGTGAAAGACGCGCACGTTCATTTTCAGAGCTCCTAGACCTTCCTATAAGAAGTTAGCCAAAAAGTAGCTTCGAAAAACGCTTAGGTTAAGTTTCAGAGTTGCTTCTAATGTACCAAAGCTGGACTTAGACATAATTTCACTCTCACAACATTATGGCTGGTTGGAGAGAGTCCGAACCACAAGTACAGGGTCCATGGTTCTGGCCGTATACTGGGGGGACGGGGACGACTCCCATTAACCCCTGACAATACCGGGGATACGCTTATCACAATGCCTTTCTGGTCTGTGCTGAAGCAGGGCATTCTGGCAGCCAAGTGGCTTGACCTTTATTAGTGAGCCTGGTTACCCCCTCTCGGAACCACAGACTTAGAAATCGCCAGCTCATATACAGTGCATAAAATATATTTATATATATACCCTTATACACCATTTTAATAAAAAATATCACAAACTTCTTCTAAGTCCCTCGGGAAGAGTGAAAGACGCGCACGTTCATTTTCAGAGCTCCTAGAGCTTCCTATAAGAAGTTAGCCAAAAAGTAGCTTCGAAAAACGCTTAGGTTAAGTTTCAGAGTTGCTTCTAATGTACCAAAGCTGGACTTAGACATAATTTCACTCTCACAACATTATGGCTGGTTGGAGACAGTCCGAACCACAAGTACCGGGTCCATGGTTCTGGCCGTATACTGGGGGGTCGGGGACGACTCCCATTAACCCCTGACTATACCGGGGATACGCTTATCACAATGCCTTTCTGGTCTGTGCTGAAGCAGGGCATTCTGGCAGCCAAGTGGCTTGACCTTTATTAGTGAGCCTGGTTACCCCCTCTCGGAACCACAGACTTAGAAATAGCCAGCTCATATACAGTGCATAAAATATATTTATATATATACCCTTATACACCATTTTAATAAAAAATATCACAAAATTCTTCTAAGTCCCTCGGGAAGAGTGAAAGACGCGCACGTTCATTTTCAGAGCTCCTAGACCTTCCTATAAGAAGTTAGCCAAAAAGTAGTTTTGAAAATCGCTTAGGTTAAGTTCCGAGAGGGGGTAACCAGGCTCACTAATAAAGGTCAAGCCACTTGGCTGCCAGAATGCCCTGCTTCAACACAGACCAGAAAGGCATTGTGATAAGCGTATCCCCGGTATAGTCAGGGGTTAATGGGAGTCGTCCCCGTCCCCCCAGTATACGGCCAGAACCATGGACCCGGTACTTGTGGTTCGGACTCTCTCCAACCAGCCATAATGTTGTGAGAGTGAAATTATGTCTAAGTCCAGCTATGGTACATTAGAAGCAACTCTGAAACTTAACCTAAGCGTCTTTCGAAGCTACTTTTTGGCTAACTTCTTATAGGAAGGTCTAGGAGCTCTGAAAATGAACGTGCGCGTCTTTCACTCTTCCCGAGGGACTTAGAAGAATTTTGTGATATTTTTTATTAAAATGGTGTATAAGGGTATATATATAAATATATTTTATGCACTGTATATGAGCTGGCGATTTCTAAGTCTGTGGTTCCGAGAGGGGGTAACCAGGCTCACTAATAAAGGTCAAGCCACTTGGCTGCCAGAATGCCCTGCTTCAGCACAGACCAGAAAGGCATTGTGATAAGCGTATCCCCGGTATAGTCAGGGGTTAATGGGAGTCGTCCCCGTCCCCCCAGTATACGGCCAGAACCATGGACCCGGTACTTGTGGTTCGGACTCTCTCCAACCAGCCATAATGTTGTGAGAGTGAAATTATGTCTAAGTCCAGCTTTGGTACATTAAAAGCAACTCTGAAACTTAACCTAAGCGTTTTTCGAAGCTACTTTTTGGCTAACTTCTTATAGGAAGGTCTAGGAGCTCTGAAAATGAACGTGCGCGTCTTTCAGTATTCCCGAGGGACTTAGAAGAATTTTGTGATATTTTTTATTAAATGGTGTATAAGGGTATATATATAAATATATTTTATGGACTGTATATGAGCTGGCGATTTCTAAGTCTGTGGTTCCGAGAGGGGGTAACCAGGCTCACTAATAAAGGTCAAGCCACTTGGCTGCCAGAATGCCCTGCTTCAGCACAGACCAGAAAGGCATTGTGATAAGCGTATCCCCGGTATAGTCAGGGGTTAATGGGAGTCGTCCCCGTCCCCCCAGTATACGGCCAGAACCATGGACCCTGTACTTGTGGTTCGGACTCTCTCCAACCAGCCATAATGTTGTGAGATTGAAATTATGTCTAAGTCCAGCTTTGGTACATTAGAAGCAACTCTGAAACTTAACCTAAGCGTTTTTCGAAGCTACTTTTTGGCTAACTTCTTATAGGAAGGTCTAGGAGCTCTGAAAATGAACGTGCGCGTCTTTCACTCTTCCCGAGGGACTTAGAAGAATTTTGTGATATTTTTTATTAAATGGTGTATAAGGGTATATATATAAATATATTTTATGCACTGTATATGAGCTGGCGATTTCTAAGTCTGTGGTTCCGAGAGGGGGTAACCAGGCTCACTAATAAAGGTCAAGCCACTTGGCTGCCAGAATGCCGTGCTTCAGCACAGACCAGAAAGGCATTGTGATAAGCGTATCCCCGGTATAGTCAGGGGTTAATGGGAGTCGTCCCCGCCCCCCCAGTATACGGCCAGAACCATGGACCCGGTACTTGTGGTTCGGACTGTCTCCAACCAGCCATAATGTTGTGAGAGTGAAATTATGTCTAAGTCCATCTTTGGTACATTAGAAGCAACTCTGAAACTTAACCTAAGCGTTTTTCGAAGCTACTTTTTGGCTAACTTCTTATAGGAAGGTCTAGGAGCTCTGAAAATGAACGTGCGCGTCTTTCACTCTTCCCGAGGGACTTAGAAGAATTTTGTGATATTTTTTATTAAATGGTGTATAAGGGTATATATATAAATATATTTTATGCACTGTATATGAGCTGGCGATTTCTAAGTCTGTGGTTCCGAGAGGGGGTAACCAGGCTCACTAATAAAGGTCAAGCCACTTGGCTGCCAGAATGCCCTGCTTCAGCACAGACCAGAAAGGCATTGTGATAAGCGTATCCCCGGTATAGTCAGGGGTTAATGGGAGTCGTCCCCGTCCCCCCAGTATACGGCCAGAACCATGGACCCGGTACTTGTGGTTCGGACTCTCTCCAACCAGCCATAATGTTGTGAGAGTGAAATTATGTCTAAGTCCAGCTTTGGTACATTAGAAGCAACTCTGAAACTTAACCTAAGCGTTTTTCGAAGCTACTTTTTGGCTAACTTCTTATAGGAAGGTCTAGGAGCTCTGAAAATGAACGTGCGCGTCTTTCACTCTTCCCGAGGGACTTAGAAGAATTTTGTGATATTTTTTATTAAAATGGTGTATAAGGGTATATATATAAATATATTTTATGCACTGTATATGAGCTGGCGATTTCTAAGTCTGTGGTTCCGAGAGGGGGTAACCAGGCTCACTAATAAAGGTCAAGCCACTTGGCTGCCAGAATGCCCTGCTTCAGCACAGACCAGAAAGGCATTGTGATATGCGTATCCCCGGTATAGTCAGGGGTTAATGGGAGTCGTCCCCGTCCCCCCAGTATACGGCCAGAACCATGGACCCGGTACTTGTGGTTCGGACCCTCTCCAACCAGCCATAATGTTGTGAGAGTGAAATTATGTCTAAGTCCAGCTTTGGTACATTAGAAGCAACTCTGAAACTTAACCTAAGCGTTTTTCGAAGCTACTTTTTGGCTAACTTCTTATAGGAAGGTCTAGGAGCTCTGAAAATGAACGTGCGCGTCTTTCACTCTTCCCGAGGGACTTAGAAGAATTTTGTGATATTTTTTATTAAAATGGTGTATAAGGGTATATATATAAATATATTTTATGCACTGTATATGAGCTGGCGATTTCTAAGTCTGTGGTTCCGAGAGGGGGTAACCAGGCTCACTAATAAAGGTCAAGCCACTTGGCTGCCAGAATGCCCTGCTTCAGCACAGACCAGAAAGGCATTGTGATAAGCGTATCCCCGGTATAGTCAGGGGTTAATGGGAGTCGTCCCCGTCCCCCCAGTATACGGCCAGAACCATGGACCCGGTACTTGTGGTTCGGACTGTCTCCAACCAGCCATAATGTTGTGAGAGTGAAATTATGTCTAAGTCCAGCTTTGGTACATTAGAAGCAACTCTGAAACTTAACCTAAGCGTTTTTCGAAGCTACTTTTTGGCTAACTTCTTATAGGAAGGTCTAGGAGCTCTGAAAATGAACGTGCGCGTCTTTCACTCTTCCCGAGGGACTAAGAAGAATTTTGTGATATTTTTTATTAAAATGGTGTATAAGGGTATATATATAAATATATTTTATGCACTGTATATGAGCTGGCGATTTCTAAGTCTGTGGTTCCGAGAGGGGGTAACCAGGCTCACTAATAAAGGTCAAGCCACTTGCCTGCCAGAATGCCCTGCTTCAGCACAGACCAGAAAGGCATTGTGATAAGCGTATCCCCGGTATAGTCAGGGGTTAATGGGAGTCGTCCCCGTCCCTCCAGTATACGGCCAGAACCATGGACCCGGTACTTGTGGTTCGGACTGTCTCCAACCAGCCATAATGTTGTGAGAGTGAAATTATATCTAAGTCCAGCTTTGGTACATTAGAAGCAACTCTGAAACTTAACCTAAGCGTTTTTCGAAGCTACTTTTTGGCTAACTTCTTATAGGAAGGTCTAGGAGCTCTGAAAATGAACGTGCGCGTCTTTCACTCTTCCCAAGGGACTTAGAAGAATTTTGTGATATTTTTTATTAAAATGGTGTATAAGGGTATATATATAAATATATTTTATGCACTGTATATGAGCTGGCGATTTCTAAGTCTGTGGTTCCGAGAGGGGGTAACCAGGCTCACTAATAAAGGTCAAGCCACTTGGCTGCCAGAATGCCCTGCTTCAGCACAGACCAGAAAGGCATTGTGATAAGCGTATCCCCGGTATAGTCAGGGGTTAATGGGAGTCGTCCCCGTCCCCCCAGTATACGGCCAGAACCATGGACCCGGTACTTGTGGTTCGGACCCTCTCCAACCAGCCATAATGTTGTGAGAGTGAAATTATGTCTAAGTCCAGCTTTGGTACATTAGAAGCAACTCTGAAACTTAACCTAAGCGTTTTTCGAAGCTACTTTTTGGCTAACTTCTTATAGGAAGGTCTAGGAGCTCTGAAAATGAACGTGCGCGTCTTTCACTCTTCCCGAGGGACTTAGAAGAATTTTGTGATATTTTTTATTAAAATGGTGTATAAGGGTATATATATAAATATATTTTATGCACTGTATATGAGCTGGCGATTTCTAAGTCTGTGGTTCCGAGAGGGGGTAACCAGGCTCACTAATAAAGGTCAAGCCACTTGGCTGCCAGAATGCCCTGCTTCAGCACAGACCAGAAAGGCATTGTGATAAGCGTATCCCCGGTATAGTCAGGGGTTAATGGGAGTCGTCCCCGTCCCCCCAGTATACGGCCAGAACCATGGACCCGGTACTTGTGGTTCGGACTGTCTCCAACCAGCCATAATGTTGTGAGAGTGAAATTATGTCTAAGTCCAGCTTTGGTACATTAGAAGCAACTCTGAAACTTAACCTAAGCGTTTTTCGAAGCTACTTTTTGGCTAACTTCTTATAGGAAGGTCTAGGAGCTCTGAAAATGAACGTGCGCGTCTTTCACTCTTCCCGAGGGACTAAGAAGAATTTTGTGATATTTTTTTTTTAAATGGTGTATAAGGGTATATATATAAATATATTTTATGCACTGTATATGAGCTGGCGATTTCTAAGTCTGTGGTTCCGAGAGGGGGTAACCAGGCTCACTAATAAAGGTCAAGCCACTTGCCTGCCAGAATGCCCTGCTTCAGCACAGACCAGAAAGGCATTGTGATAAGCGTATCCCCGGTATAGTCAGGGGTTAATGGGAGTCGTCCCCGTCCCTCCAGTATACGGCCAGAACCATGGACCCGGTACTTGTGGTTCGGACTGTCTCCAACCAGCCATAATGTTGTGAGAGTGAAATTATATCTAAGTCCAGCTTTGGTACATTAGAAGCAACTCTGAAACTTAACCTAAGCGTTTTTCGAAGCTACTTTTTGGCTAACTTCTTATAGGAAGGTCTAGGAGCTCTGAAAATGAACGTGCGCGTCTTTCACTCTTCCCAAGGGACTTAGAAGAATTTTGTGATATTTTTTATTAAAATGGTGTATAAGGGTATATATATAAATATATTTTATGCACTGTATATGAGCTGGCGATTTCTAAGTCTGTGGTTCCGAGAGGGGGTAACCAGGCTCACTAATAAAGGTCAAGCCACTTGGCTGCCAGAATGCCCTGCTTCAGCACAGACCAGAAAGGCATTGTGATAAGCGTATCCCCGGTATAGTCAGGGGTTAATGGGAGTCGTCCCCGTCCCCCCAGTATACGGCCAGAACCATGGACCCGGTACTTGTGGTTCGGACCCTCTCCAACCAGCCATAATGTTGTGAGAGTGAAATTATGTCTAAGTCCAGCTTTGGTACATTAGAAGCAACTCTGAAACTTAACCTAAGCGTTTTTCGAAGCTACTTTTTGGCTAACTTCTTATAGGAAGGTCTAGGAGCTCTAAAAATGAACGTGCGCGTCTTTCACTCTTCCCGAGGGACTTAGAAGAATTTTGTGATATTTTTTATTAAAATGGTGTATAAGGGTATATATATAAATATATTTTATGCACTGTATATGAGCTGGCGATTTCTAAGTCTGTGGTTCCGAGAGGGGGTAACCAGGCTCACTAATAAAGGTCAAGCCACTTGGCTGCCAGAATACCCTGCTTCAGCACAGACCAGAAAGGCATTGTGATATGCGTATCCCCGGTATAGTCAGGGGTTAATGGGAGTCGTCCCCGTCCCCCCAGTATACGGCCAGAACCATGGACCCGGTACTTGTGGTTCGGACTGTCTCCAACCAGCCATAATGTTGTGAGAGTGAAATTATGTCTAAGTCCAGCTTTGGTACATTAGAAGCAACTCTGAAACTTAACCTAAGCGTTTTTCGAAGCTACTTTTTGGCTAACTTCTTATAGGAAGGTCTAGGAGCTCTGAAAATGAACGTGCGCGTCTTTCACTCTTCCCGAGGGACTTAGAAGAATTTTGTGATATTTTTTATTAAAATGGTGTATAAGGGTATATATATAAATATATTTTATGCACTGTATATGAGCTGGCGATTTCTAAGTCTGTGGTTCCGAGAGGGGGTAACCAGGCTCACTAATAAAGGTCAAGCCACTTGGCTGCCAGAATGCCCTGCTTCAGCACAGACCAGAAAGGCATTGTGATAAGCGTATCCCCGGTATAGTCAGGGGTTAATGGGAGTCGTCCCCGTCCCCCCAGTATACGGCCAGAACCATGGACCCGGTACTTGTGGTTCGGACTGTCTCCAACCAGCCATAATGTTGTGAGAGTGAAATTATGTCTAAGTCCAGCTTTGGTACATTAGAAGCAACTCTGAAACTTAACCTAAGCGTTTTTCGAAGCTACTTTTTGGCTAACTTCTTATAGGAAGGTCTAGGAGCTCTGAAAATGAACGTGCGCGTCTTTCACTCTTCCCGAGGGACTTAGAAGAATTTTGTGATATTTTTTATTAAAATGGTGTATAAGGGTATATATATAAATATATTTTATGCACTGTATATGAGCTGGCGATTTCTAAGTCTGTGGTTCCGAGAGGGGGTAACCAGGCTCACTAATAAAGGTCAAGCCACTTGGCTGCCAGAATGCCCTGCTTCAGCACAGACCAGAAAGGCATTGTGATAAGCGTATCCCCGGTATAGTCAGGGGTTAATGGGAGTCGTCCCCGTCCCCCCAGTATACGGCCAGAACCATGGACCCGGTACTTGTGGTTCGGACTGTCTCCAACCAGCCATAATGTTGTGAGAGTGAAATTATGTCTAAGTCCAGCTTTGGTACATTAGAAGCAACTCTGAAACTTAACCTAAGCGTTTTTCGAAGCTACTTTTTGGCTAACTTCTTATAGGAAGGTCTAGGAGCTCTGAAAATGAACGTGCGCGTCTTTCACTCTTCCCGAGGGACTAAGAAGAATTTTGTGATATTTTTTATTAAAATGGTGTATAAGGGTATATATATAAATATATTTTATGCACTGTATATGAGCTGGCGATTTCTAAGTCTGTGGTTCCGAGAGGGGGTAACCAGGCTCACTAATAAAGGTCAAGCCACTTGCCTGCCAGAATGCCCTGCTTCAGCACAGACCAGAAAGGCATTGTGATAAGCGTATCCCCGGTATAGTCAGGGGTTAATGGGAGTCGTCCCCGTCCCTCCAGTATACGGCCAGAACCATGGACCCGGTACTTGTGGTTCGGACTGTCTCCAACCAGCCATAATGTTGTGAGAGTGAAATTATATCTAAGTCCAGCTTTGGTACATTAGAAGCAACTCTGAAACTTAACCTAAGCGTTTTTCGAAGCTACTTTTTGGCTAACTTCTTATAGGAAGGTCTAGGAGCTCTGAAAATGAACGTGCGCGTCTTTCACTCTTCCCAAGGGACTTAGAAGAATTTTGTGATATTTTTTATTAAAATGGTGTATAAGGGTATATATATAAATATATTTTATGCACTGTATATGAGCTGGCGATTTCTAAGTCTGTGGTTCCGAGAGGGGGTAACCAGGCTCACTAATAAAGGTCAAGCCACTTGGCTGCCAGAATGCCCTGCTTCAGCACAGACCAGAAAGGCATTGTGATAAGCGTATCCCCGGTATAGTCAGGGGTTAATGGGAGTCGTCCCCGTCCCCCCAGTATACGGCCAGAACCATGGACCCGGTACTTGTGGTTCGGACCCTCTCCAACCAGCCATAATGTTGTGAGAGTGAAATTATGTCTAAGTCCAGCTTTGGTACATTAGAAGCAACTCTGAAACTTAACCTAAGCGTTTTTCGAAGCTACTTTTTGGCTAACTTCTTATAGGAAGGTCTAGGAGCTCTGAAAATGAACGTGCGCGTCTTTCACTCTTCCCGAGGGACTTAGAAGAATTTTGTGATATTTTTTATTAAAATGGTGTATAAGGGTATATATATAAATATATTTTATGCACTGTATATGAGCTGGCGATTTCTAAGTCTGTGGTTCCGAGAGGGGGTAACCAGGCTCACTAATAAAGGTCAAGCCACTTGGCTGCCAGAATGCCCTGCTTCAGCACAGACCAGAAAGGCATTGTGATAAGCGTATCCCCGGTATAGTCAGGGGTTAATGGGAGTCGTCCCCGTCCCCCCAGTATACGGCCAGAACCATGGACCCGGTACTTGTGGTTCGGACTGTCTCCAACCAGCCATAATGTTGTGAGAGTGAAATTATGTCTAAGTCCAGCTTTGGTACATTAGAAGCAACTCTGAAACTTAACCTAAGCGTTTTTCGAAGCTACTTTTTGGCTAACTTCTTATAGGAAGGTCTAGGAGCTCTGAAAATGAACGTGCGCGTCTTTCACTCTTCCCGAGGGACTAAGAAGAATTTTGTGATATTTTTTTTTTAAATGGTGTATAAGGGTATATATATAAATATATTTTATGCACTGTATATGAGCTGGCGATTTCTAAGTCTGTGGTTCCGAGAGGGGGTAACCAGGCTCACTAATAAAGGTCAAGCCACTTGCCTGCCAGAATGCCCTGCTTCAGCACAGACCAGAAAGGCATTGTGATAAGCGTATCCCCGGTATAGTCAGGGGTTAATGGGAGTCGTCCCCGTCCCTCCAGTATACGGCCAGAACCATGGACCCGGTACTTGTGGTTCGGACTGTCTCCAACCAGCCATAATGTTGTGAGAGTGAAATTATATCTAAGTCCAGCTTTGGTACATTAGAAGCAACTCTGAAACTTAACCTAAGCGTTTTTCGAAGCTACTTTTTGGCTAACTTCTTATAGGAAGGTCTAGGAGCTCTGAAAATGAACGTGCGCGTCTTTCACTCTTCCCAAGGGACTTAGAAGAATTTTGTGATATTTTTTATTAAAATGGTGTATAAGGGTATATATATAAATATATTTTATGCACTGTATATGAGCTGGCGATTTCTAAGTCTGTGGTTCCGAGAGGGGGTAACCAGGCTCACTAATAAAGGTCAAGCCACTTGGCTGCCAGAATGCCCTGCTTCAGCACAGACCAGAAAGGCATTGTGATAAGCGTATCCCCGGTATAGTCAGGGGTTAATGGGAGTCGTCCCCGTCCCCCCAGTATACGGCCAGAACCATGGACCCGGTACTTGTGGTTCGGACCCTCTCCAACCAGCCATAATGTTGTGAGAGTGAAATTATGTCTAAGTCCAGCTTTGGTACATTAGAAGCAACTCTGAAACTTAACCTAAGCGTTTTTCGAAGCTACTTTTTGGCTAACTTCTTATAGGAAGGTCTAGGAGCTCTAAAAATGAACGTGCGCGTCTTTCACTCTTCCCGAGGGACTTAGAAGAATTTTGTGATATTTTTTATTAAAATGGTGTATAAGGGTATATATATAAATATATTTTATGCACTGTATATGAGCTGGCGATTTCTAAGTCTGTGGTTCCGAGAGGGGGTAACCAGGCTCACTAATAAAGGTCAAGCCACTTGGCTGCCAGAATACCCTGCTTCAGCACAGACCAGAAAGGCATTGTGATATGCGTATCCCCGGTATAGTCAGGGGTTAATGGGAGTCGTCCCCGTCCCCCCAGTATACGGCCAGAACCATGGACCCGGTACTTGTGGTTCGGACTGTCTCCAACCAGCCATAATGTTGTGAGAGTGAAATTATGTCTAAGTCCAGCTTTGGTACATTAGAAGCAACTCTGAAACTTAACCTAAGCGTTTTTCGAAGCTACTTTTTGGCTAACTTCTTATAGGAAGGTCTAGGAGCTCTGAAAATGAACGTGCGCGTCTTTCACTCTTCCCGAGGGACTTAGAAGAATTTTGTGATATTTTTTATTAAAATGGTGTATAAGGGTATATATATAAATATATTTTATGCACTGTATATGAGCTGGCGATTTCTAAGTCTGTGGTTCCGAGAGGGGGTAACCAGGCTCACTAATAAAGGTCAAGCCACTTGGCTGCCAGAATGCCCTGCTTCAGCACAGACCAGAAAGGCATTGTGATAAGCGTATCCCCGGTATAGTCAGGGGTTAATGGGAGTCGTCCCCGTCCCCCCAGTATACGGCCAGAACCATGGACCCGGTACTTGTGGTTCGGACTGTCTCCAACCAGCCATAATGTTGTGAGAGTGAAATTATGTCTAAGTCCAGCTTTGGTACATTAGAAGCAACTCTGAAACTTAACCTAAGCGTTTTTCGAAGCTACTTTTTGGCTAACTTCTTATAGGAAGGTCTAGGAGCTCTGAAAATGAACGTGCGCGTCTTTCACTCTTCCCGAGGGACTAAGAAGAATTTTGTGATATTTTTTATTAAAATGGTGTATAAGGGTATATATATAAATATATTTTATGCACTGTATATGAGCTGGCGATTTCTAAGTCTGTGGTTCCGAGAGGGGGTAACCAGGCTCACTAATAAAGGTCAAGCCACTTGCCTGCCAGAATGCCCTGCTTCAGCACAGACCAGAAAGGCATTGTGATAAGCGTATCCCCGGTATAGTCAGGGGTTAATGGGAGTCGTCCCCGTCCCTCCAGTATACGGCCAGAACCATGGACCCGGTACTTGTGGTTCGGACTGTCTCCAACCAGCCATAATGTTGTGAGAGTGAAATTATATCTAAGTCCAGCTTTGGTACATTAGAAGCAACTCTGAAACTTAACCTAAGCGTTTTTCGAAGCTACTTTTTGGCTAACTTCTTATAGGAAGGTCTAGGAGCTCTGAAAATGAACGTGCGCGTCTTTCACTCTTCCCAAGGGACTTAGAAGAATTTTGTGATATTTTTTATTAAAATGGTGTATAAGGGTATATATATAAATATATTTTATGCACTGTATATGAGCTGGCGATTTCTAAGTCTGTGGTTCCGAGAGGGGGTAACCAGGCTCACTAATAAAGGTCAAGCCACTTGGCTGCCAGAATGCCCTGCTTCAGCACAGACCAGAAAGGCATTGTGATAAGCGTATCCCCGGTATAGTCAGGGGTTAATGGGAGTCGTCCCCGTCCCCCCAGTATACGGCCAGAACCATGGACCCGGTACTTGTGGTTCGGACCCTCTCCAACCAGCCATAATGTTGTGAGAGTGAAATTATGTCTAAGTCCAGCTTTGGTACATTAGAAGCAACTCTGAAACTTAACCTAAGCGTTTTTCGAAGCTACTTTTTGGCTAACTTCTTATAGGAAGGTCTAGGAGCTCTAAAAATGAACGTGCGCGTCTTTCACTCTTCCCGAGGGACTTAGAAGAATTTTGTGATATTTTTTATAAAAATGGTGTATTAGGGTATATATATATAAATATATTTTATGCACTGTATATGAGCTGGCGATTTCTAAGTCTGTGGTTCCGAGAGGGGGTAACCAGGCTCACTAATAAAGATCAAGCCACTTGGCTGCCAGAATGCCCTGCTTCAGCACAGACCAGAAAGGCATTGTGATAAGCGTATCCCCGGTATAGTCAGGGGTTAATGGGAGTCGTCCCCGTCCCCCCAGTATACGGCCAGAACCATGGACCCGGTACTTGTGGTTCGGACCCTCTCCAACCAGCCATAATGTTGTGAGAGTGAAATTATGTCTAAGTCCAGCTTTGGTACATTAGAAGCAACTCTGAAACTTAACCTAAGCGTTTTTCGAAGCTACTTTTTGGCTAACTTCTTATAGGAAGGTCTAGGAGCTCTAAAAATGAACGTGCGCGTCTTTCACTCTTCCCGAGGGACTTAGAAGAATTTTGTGATATTTTTTATAAAAATGGTGTATAAGGGTATATATATATAAATATATTTTATGCACTGTATATGAGCTGGCGATTTCTAAGTCTGTGGTTCCGAGAGGGGGTAACCAGGCTCACTAGTAAAGGTCAAGCCACTTGGCTGCCAGAATTCCCTCCTTCAGCACAGACCAGAAAGGCATTGTGATAAGCGTATCCCCGGTATAGTCAGGGGTTAATGGGAGTCGTCCCCGTCCCCCCAGTATACGGCCAGAACCATGGACCCGGTACTTGTGGTTCGGACTGTCTCCAACCAGCCATAATGTTGTGAGAGTGAAATTATGTCTAAGTCCAGCTTTGGTACATTAGAAGCAACTCTGCAACTTAACCTAAGCGTTTTTCGAAGCTACTTTTTGGCTAACTTCTTATAGGAAGGTCTAGGAGCTCTGAAAATGAACGTGCGCGTCTTTCACTCTTCCCGAGGGACTTAGAAGAATTTTGTGATATTTTTTATTAAAATGGTGTATAAGGGTATATATATAAATATATTTTATGCACTGTATATGAGCTGGCGATTTCTAAGTCTGTGGTTCCGAGAGGGGGTAACCAGGCTCACTAATAAAGGTCAAGCCACTTGGCTGCCAGAATGCCCTGCTTCAGCACAGACCAGAAAGGCATTGTGATAAGCGTATCCCCGGTATAGTCAGGGGTTAATGGGAGTCGTCCCCGTCCCCCCAGTATACGGCCAGAACCATGGACCCGGTACTTGTGGTTCGGACTGTCTCCAACCAGCCATAATGTTGTGAGAGTGAAATTATGTCTAAGTCCAGCTTTGGTACATTAGAAGCAACTCTGAAACTTAACCTAAGCGTTTTTCGAAGTTACTTTTTGGCTAACTTCTTATAGGAAGGTCTAGGAGCTCTGAAAATGAACGTGCGCGTCTTTCACTCTTCCCGAGGGACTAAGAAGAATTTTGTGATATTTTTTATTAAAATGGTGTATAAGGGTATATATATAAATATATTTTATGCACTGTATATGAGCTGGCGATTTCTAAGTCTGTGGTTCCGAGAGGGGGTAACCAGGCTCACTAATAAAGGTCAAGCCACTTGGCTGCCAGAATGCCCTGCTTCAGCACAGACCAGAAAGGCATTGTGATAAGCGTATCCCCGGTATAGTCAGGGGTTAATGGGAGTCGTCCCCGTCCCTCCAGTAAACGGCCAGAACCATGGACCCGGTACTTGTGGTTCGGACTGTCTCCAACCAGCCATAATGTTGTGAGAGTGAAATTATATCTAAGTCCAGCTTTGGTACATTAGAAGCAACTCTGAAACTTAACCTAAGCGTTTTTCGAAGCTACTTTTTGGCTAACTTCTTATAGGAAGGTCTAGGAGCTCTGAAAATGAACGTGCGCGTCTTTCACTCTTCCCAAGGGACTTAGAAGAATTTTGTGATATTTTTTATTAAAATGGTGTATAAGGGTATATATATAAATATATTTTATGCACTGTATATGAGCTGGCGATTTCTAAGTCTGTGGTTCCGAGAGGGGGTAACCAGGCTCACTAATAAAGGTCAAGCCACTTGGCTGCCAGAATGCCCTGCTTCAGCACAGACCAGAAAGGCATTGTGATAAGCGTATCCCCGGTATAGTCAGGGGTTAATGGGAGTCGTCCCCGTCCCCCCAGTATACGGCCAGAACCATGGACCCGGTACTTGTGGTTCGGACCCTCTCCAACCAGCCATAATGTTGTGAGAGTGAAATTATGTCTAAGTCCAGCTTTGGTACATTAGAAGCAACTCTGAAACTTAACCTAAGCGTTTTTCGAAGCTACTTTTTGGCTAACTTCTTATAGGAAGGTCTAGGAGCTCTAAAAATGAACGTGCGCGTCTTTCACTCTTCCCGAGGGACTTAGAAGAATTTTGTGATATTTTTTATAAAAATGGTGTATAAGGGTATATATATAAATATATTTTATGCACTGTATATGAGCTGGCGATTTCTAAGTCTGTGGTTCCGAGAGGGGGTAACCAGGCTCACTAATAAAGGTCAAGCCACTTGGCTGCCAGAATGCCCTGCTTCAGCACAGACCAGAAAGGCATTGTGATAAGCGTATCCCCGGTATAGTCAGGGGTTAATGGGAGTCGTCCCCGTCCCCAAAGTATACGGCCAGAACCATGGACCCGGTACTTGTGATTCGGACCCTCTCCAACCAGCCATAATGTTGTGAGAGTGAAATTATGTCTAAGTCCAGCTTTGGTACATTAGAAGCAACTCTGAAACTTAACCTAAGCGTTTTTCGAAGCTACTTTTTGGCTAACTTCTTATAGGAAGGTCTAGGAGCTCTGAAAATGAACGTGCGCGTCTTTCACTCTTCCCGAGGGACTTAGAAGAATTTTGTGATATTTTTTATTAAAATGGTGTATAAGGGTATATATATAAATATATTTTATGCACTGTATATGAGCTGGCGATTTCTAAGTCTGTGGTTCCGAGAGGGGGTAACCAGGCTCACTAATAAAGGTCAAGCCACTTGCCTGCCAGAATGCCCTGCTTCAGCACAGACCAGAAAGGCATTGTGATAAGCGTATCCCCGGTATAGTCAGGGGTTAATGGGAGTCGTCCCCGTCCCTCCAGTATACGGCCAGAACCATGGACCCGGTACTTGTGGTTCGGACTGTCTTCAACCAGCCATAATGTTGTGAGAGTGAAATTATATCTAAGTCCAGCTTTGGTACATTAGAAGCAACTCTGAAACTTAACCTAAGCGTTTTTCGAAGCTACTTTTTGGCTAACTTCTTATAGGAAGGTCTAGGAGCTCTGAAAATGAACGTGCGCGTCTTTCACTCTTCCCAAGGGACTTAGAAGAATTTTGTGATATTTTTTATTAAAATGGTGTATAAGGGTATATATATAAATATATTTTATGCACTGTATATGAGCTGGCGATTTCTAAGTCTGTGGTTCCGAGAGGGGGTAACCAGGCTCACTAATAAAGGTCAAGCCACTTGGCTGCCAGAATGTCCTGCTTCAGCACAGACCAGAAAGGCATTGTGATAAGCGTATCCCCGGTATAGTCAGGGGTTAATGGGAGTCGTCCCCGTCCCCCCAGTATACGGCCAGAACCATGGACCCGGTACTTGTGGTTCGGACTGTCTCCAACCAGCCATAATGTTGTGAGAGTGAAATTATATCTAAGTCCAGCTTTGGTACATTAGAAGCAACTGTAAAACTTAACCTAAGCGTTTTTCGAAGCTACTTTTTGGCTAACTTCTTATAGGAAGGTCTAGGAGCTCTGAAAATGAACGTGCGCGTCTTTCACTCTTCCCAAGGGACTTAGAAGAATTTTGTGATATTTTTTATTAAAATGGTGTATAAGGGTATATATATAAATATATTTTATGCACTGTATATGAGCTGGCGATTTCTAAGTCTGTGGTTCCGAGAGGGGGTAACCAGGCTCACTAATAAAGGTCAAGCCACTTGGCTGCCAGAATGCCCTGCTTCAGCACAGACCAGAAAGGCATTGTGATAAGCGTATCCCCGGTATAGTCAGGGGTTAATGGGAGTCGTCCCCGTCCCCCCAGTATACGGCCAGAACCATGGACCCGGTACTTGTGGTTCGGACCCTCTCCAACCAGCCATAATGTTGTGAGAGTGAAATTATGTCTAAGTCCAGCTTTGGTACATTAGAAGCAACTCTGAAACTTAACCTAAGCGTTTTTCGAAGCTACTTTTTGGCTAACTTCTTATAGGAAGGTCTAGGAGCTCTAAAAATGAACGTGCGCGTCTTTCACTCTTCCCGAGGGACTTAGAAGAATTTTGTGATATTTTTTATTAAAATGGTGTATAAGGGTATATATATAAATATATTTTATGCACTGTATATGAGCTGGCGATTTCTAAGTCTGTGGTTCCGAGAGGGGGTAACCAGGCTCACTAATAAAGGTCAAGCCACTTGCCTGCCAGAATGCCCTGCTTCAGCACAGACCAGAAAGGCATTGTGATAAGCGTATCCCCGGTATAGTCAGGGGTTAATGGGAGTCGTCCCCGTCCCTCCAGTATACGGCCAGAACCATGGACCCGGTACTTGTGGTTCGGACTGTCTTCAACCAGCCAAAATGTTGTGAGAGTGAAATTATATCTAAGTCCAGCTTTGGTACATTAGAAGCAACTCTGAAACTTAACCTAAGCGTTTTTCGAAGCTACTTTTTGGCTAACTTCTTATAGGAAGGTCTAGGAGCTCTGAAAATGAACGTGCGCGTCTTTCACTCTTCCCAAGGGACTTAGAAGAATTTTGTGATATTTTTTATTAAAATGGTGTATAAGGGTATATATATAAATATATTTTATGCACTGTATATGAGCTGGCGATTTCTAAGTCTGTGGTTCCGAGAGGGGGTAACCAGGCTCACTAATAAAGGTCAAGCCACTTGGCTGCCAGAATGTGCTGCTTCAGCACAGACCAGAAAGGCATTGTGATAAGCGTATCCCCGGTATAGTCAGGGGTTAATGGGAGTCGTCCCCGTCCCCCCAGTATACGGCCAGAACCATGGACCCGGTACTTGTGGTTCGGACTGTCTCCAACCAGCCATAATGTTGTGAGAGTGAAATTATATCTAAGTCCAGCTTTGGTACATTAGAAGCAACTCTGAAACTTAACCTAAGCGTTTTTCGAAGCTACTTTTTGGCTAACTTCTTATAGGAAGGTCTAGGAGCTCTAAAAATGAACGTGCGCGTCTTTCACTCTTCCCGAGGGACTTAGAAGAATTTTGTGATATTTTTTATTAAAATGGTGTATAAGGGTATATATATAAATATATTTTATGCACTGTATATGAGCTGGCGATTTCTAAGTCTGTGGTTCCGAGAGGGGGTAACCAGGCTCACTAATAAAGGTCAAGCCACTTGGCTGCCAGAATACCCTGCTTCAGCACAGACCAGAAAGGCATTGTGATATGCGTATCCCCGGTATAGTCAGGGGTTAATGGGAGTCGTCCCCGTCCCCCCAGTATACGGCCAGAACCATGGACCCGGTACTTGTGGTTCGGACTGTCTCCAACCAGCCATAATGTTGTGAGAGTGAAATTATGTCTAAGTCCAGCTTTGGTACATTAGAAGCAACTCTGAAACTTAACCTAAGCGTTTTTCGAAGCTACTTTTTGGCTAACTTCTTATAGGAAGGTCTAGGAGCTCTGAAAATGAACGTGCGCGTCTTTCACTCTTCCCGAGGGACTTAGAAGAATTTTGTGATATTTTTTATTAAAATGGTGTATAAGGGTATATATATAAATATATTTTATGCACTGTATATGAGCTGGCGATTTCTAAGTCTGTGGTTCCGAGAGGGGGTAACCAGGCTCACTAATAAAGGTCAAGCCACTTGGCTGCCAGAATGCCCTGCTTCAGCACAGACCAGAAAGGCATTGTGATAAGCGTATCCCCGGTATAGTCAGGGGTTAATGGGAGTCGTCCCCGTCCCCCCAGTATACGGCCAGAACCATGGACCCGGTACTTGTGGTTCGGACTGTCTCCAACCAGCCATAATGTTGTGAGAGTGAAATTATGTCTAAGTCCAGCTTTGGTACATTAGAAGCAACTCTGAAACTTAACCTAAGCGTTTTTCGAAGCTACTTTTTGGCTAACTTCTTATAGGAAGGTCTAGGAGCTCTGAAAATGAACGTGCGCGTCTTTCACTCTTCCCGAGGGACTAAGAAGAATTTTGTGATATTTTTTATTAAAATGGTGTATAAGGGTATATATATAAATATATTTTATGCACTGTATATGAGCTGGCGATTTCTAAGTCTGTGGTTCCGAGAGGGGGTAACCAGGCTCACTAATAAAGGTCAAGCCACTTGCCTGCCAGAATGCCCTGCTTCAGCACAGACCAGAAAGGCATTGTGATAAGCGTATCCCCGGTATAGTCAGGGGTTAATGGGAGTCGTCCCCGTCCCTCCAGTATACGGCCAGAACCATGGACCCGGTACTTGTGGTTCGGACTGTCTCCAACCAGCCATAATGTTGTGAGAGTGAAATTATATCTAAGTCCAGCTTTGGTACATTAGAAGCAACTCTGAAACTTAACCTAAGCGTTTTTCGAAGCTACTTTTTGGCTAACTTCTTATAGGAAGGTCTAGGAGCTCTGAAAATGAACGTGCGCGTCTTTCACTCTTCCCAAGGGACTTAGAAGAATTTTGTGATATTTTTTATTAAAATGGTGTATAAGGGTATATATATAAATATATTTTATGCACTGTATATGAGCTGGCGATTTCTAAGTCTGTGGTTCCGAGAGGGGGTAACCAGGCTCACTAATAAAGGTCAAGCCACTTGGCTGCCAGAATGCCCTGCTTCAGCACAGACCAGAAAGGCATTGTGATAAGCGTATCCCCGGTATAGTCAGGGGTTAATGGGAGTCGTCCCCGTCCCCCCAGTATACGGCCAGAACCATGGACCCGGTACTTGTGGTTCGGACTGTCTCCAACCAGCCATAATGTTGTGAGAGTGAAATTATGTCTAAGTCCAGCTTTGGTACATTAGAAGCAACTCTGAAACTTAACCTAAGCGTTTTTCGAAGCTACTTTTTGGCTAACTTCTTATAGGAAGGTCTAGGAGCTCTGAAAATGAACGTGCGCGTCTTTCACTCTTCCCGAGGGACTTAGAAGAATTTTGTGATATTTTTTTATTAAAATGGTGTATAAGGGTATATATATAAATATATTTTATGCACTGTATATGAGCTGGCGATTTCTAAGTCTGTGGTTCCGAGAGGGGGTAACCAGGCTCACTAATAAAGGTCAAGCCACTTGGCTGCCAGAATGCCCTGCTTCAGCACAGACCAGAAAGGCATTGTGATAAGCGTATCCCCGGTATAGTCAGGGGTTAATGGGAGTCGTCCCCGTCCCCCCAGTATACGGCCAGAACCATGGACCCGGTACTTGTGGTTCGGACTGTCTCCAACCAGCCATAATGTTGTGAGAGTGAAATTATGTCTAAGTCCAGCTTTGGTACATTAGAAGCAACTCTGAAACTTAACCTAAGCGTTTTTCGAAGCTACTTTTTGGCTAACTTCTTATAGGAAGGTCTAGGAGCTCTGAAAATGAACGTGCGCGTCTTTCACTCTTCCCGAGGGACTAAGAAGAATTTTGTGATATTTTTTATTAAAATGGTGTATAAGGGTATATATATAAATATATTTTATGCACTGTATATGAGCTGGCGATTTCTAAGTCTGTGGTTCCGAGAGGGGGTAACCAGGCTCACTAATAAAGGTCAAGCCACTTGGCTGCCAGAATGCCCTGCTTCAGCACAGACCAGAAAGGCATTGTGATAAGCGTATCCCCGGTATAGTCAGGGGTTAATGGGAGTCGTCCCCGTCCCCCCAGTATACGGCCAGAACCATGGACCCGGTACTTGTGGTTCGGACCCTCTCCAACCAGCCATAATGTTGTGAGAGTGAAATTATGTCTAAGTCCAGCTTTGGTACATTAGAAGCAACTCTGAAACTTAACCTAAGCGTTTTTCGAAGCTACTTTTTGGCTAACTTCTTATAGGAAGGTCTAGGAGCTCTAAAAATGAACGTGCGCGTCTTTCACTCTTCCCGAGGGACTTAGAAGAATTTTGTGATATTTTTTATAAAAATGGTGTATAAGGGTATATATATAAATATATTTTATGCACTGTATATGAGCTGGCGATTTCTAAGTCTGTGGTTCCGAGAGGGGGTAACCAGGCTCACTAATAAAGGTCAAGCCACTTGGCTGCCAGAATGCCCTGCTTCAGCACAGACCAGAAAGGCATTGTGATAAGCGTATCCCCGGTATAGTCAGGGGTTAATGGGAGTCGTCCCCGTCCCTCCAGTATACGGCCAGAACCATGGACCCGGTACTTGTGGTTCGGACTGTCTCCAACCAGCCATAATGTTGTGAGAGTGAAATTATATCTAAGTCCAGCTTTGGTACATTAGAAGCAACTCTGAAACTTAACCTAAGCGTTTTTCGAAGCTACTTTTTGGCTAACTTCTTATAGGAAGGTCTAAGAGCTCTGAAAATGAACGTGCGCGTCTTTCACTCTTCCCAAGGGACTTAGAAGAATTTTGTGATATTTTTTATTAAAATGGTGTATAAGGGTATATATATAAATATATTTTATGCACTGTATATGAGCTGGCGATTTCTAAGTCTGTGGTTCCGAGAGGGGGTAACCAGGCTCACTAATAAAGGTCAAGCCACTTGGCTGCCAGAATGCCCTGCTTCAGCACAGACCAGAAAGGCATTGTGATAAGCGTATCCCCGGTATAGTCAGGGGTTAATGGGAGTCGTCCCCGTCCCCCCAGTATACGGCCAGAACCATGGACCCGGTACTTGTGGTTCGGACCCTCTCCAACCAGCCATAATGTTGTGAGAGTGAAATTATGTCTAAGTCCAGCTTTGGTACATTAGAAGCAACTCTGAAACTTAACCTAAGCGTTTTTCGAAGCTACTTTTTGGCTAACTTCTTATAGGAAGGTCTAGGAGCTCTAAAAATGAACGTGCGCGTCTTTCACTCTTCCCGAGGGACTTAGAAGAATTTTGTGATATTTTTTATAAAAATGGTGTATAAGGGTATATATATAAATATATTTTATGCACTGTATATGAGCTGGCGATTTCTAAGTCTGTGGTTCCGAGAGGGGGTAACCAGGCTCACTAATAAAGGTCAAGCCACTTGGCTGCCAGAATGCCCTGCTTCAGCACAGACCAGAAAGGCATTGTGATAAGCGTATCCCCGGTATAGTCAGGGGTTAATGGGAGTCGTCCCCGTCCCCCCAGTATACGGCCAGAACCATGGACCCGGTACTTGTGGTTCGGACCCTCTCCAACCAGCCATAATGTTGTGAGAGTGAAATTATGTCTAAGTCCAGCTTTGGTACATTAGAAGCAACTCTGAAACTTAACCTAAGCGTTTTTCGAAGCTACTTTTTGGCTAACTTCTTATAGGAAGGTCTAGGAGCTCTGAAAATGAACGTGCGCGTCTTTCACTCTTCCCGAGGGACTTAGAAGAATTTTGTGATATTTTTTATTAAAATGGTGTATAAGGGTATATATATAAATATATTTTATGCACTGTATATGAGCTGGCGATTTCTAAGTCTGTGGTTCCGAGAAGGGGTAACCAGGCTCACTAATAAAGGTCAAGCCACTTGCCTGCCAGAATGCCCTGCTTCAGCACAGACCAGAAAGGCATTGTGATAAGCGTATCCCCGGTATAGTCAGGGGTTAATGGGAGTCGTCCCCGTCCCTCCAGTATACGGCCAGAACCATGGACCCGGTACTTGTGGTTCGGACTGTCTTCAACCAGCCATAATGTTGTGAGAGTGAAATTATATCTAAGTCCAGCTTTGGTACATTAGAAGCAACTCTGAAACTTAACCTAAGCGTTTTTCGAAGCTACTTTTTGGCTAACTTCTTATAGGAAGGTCTAGGAGCTCTAAAAATGAACGTGCGCGTCTTTCACTCTTCCCGAGGGACTTAGAAGAATTTTGTGATATTTTTTATAAAAATGGTGTATAAGGGTATATATATATAAATATATTTTATGCACTGTATATGAGCTGGCGATTTCTAAGTCTGTGGTTCCGAGAGGGGGTAATCAGGCTCACTAGTAAAGGTCAAGCCACTTGGCTGCCAGAATTCCCTCCTTCAGCACAGACCAGAAAGGCATTGTGATAAGCGTATCCCCGGTATAGTCAGGGGTTAATGGGAGTCGTCCCCGTCCCCCCAGTATACGGCCAGAACCATGGACCCGGTACTTGTGGTTCGGACCCTCTCCAACCAGCCATAATGTTGTGAGAGTGAAATTATGTCTAAGTCCAGCTTTGGTACATTAGAAGCAACTCTGAAACTTAACCTAAGCGTTTTTCGAAGCTACTTTTTGGCTAACTTCTTATAGGAAGGTCTAGGAGCTCTAAAAATGAACGTGCGCGTCTTTCACTCTTCCCGAGGGACTTAGAAGAATGTTGTGATATTTTTTATAAAAATGGTGTATAAGGGTATATATATATAAATATATTTTATGCACTGTATATGAGCTGGCGATTTCTAAGTCTGTGGTTCCGAGAGGGGGTAATCAGGCTCACTAGTAAAGGTCAAGCCACTTGGCTGCCAGAATTCCCTCCTTCAGCACAGACCAGAAAGGCATTGTGATAAGCGTATCCCCGGTATAGTCAGGGGTTAATGGGAGTCGTCCCCGTCCCCCCAGTATACGGCCAGAACCATGGACCCGGTACTTGTGGTTCGGACTGTCTCCAACCAGCCATAATGTTGTGAGAGTGAAATTATGTCTAAGTCCAGCTTTGGTACATTAGAAGCAACTCTGAAACTTAACCTAAGCGTTTTTCGAAGCTACTTTTTGGCTAACTTCTTATAGGAAGGTCTAGGAGCTCTGAAAATGAACGTGCGCGTCTTTCACTCTTCCCGAGGGACTTAGAAGAATTTTGTGATATTTTTTATTAAAATGGTGTATAAGGGTATATATATAAATATATTTTATGCACTGTATATGAGCTGGCGATTTCTAAGTCTGTGGTTCCGAGAGGGGGTAACCAGGCTCACTAATAAAGATCAAGCCACTTGGCTGCCAGAATGCCCTGCTTCAGCACAGACCAGAAAGGCATTGTGATAAGCGTATCCCCGGTATAGTCAGGGGTTAATGGGAGTCGTCCCCGTCCCCCCAGTATACGGCCAGAACCATGGACCCGGTACTTGTGGTTCGGACCCTCTCCAACCAGCCATAATGTTGTGAGAGTGAAATTATGTCTAAGTCCAGCTTTGGTACATTAGAAGCAACTCTGAAACTTAACCTAAGCGTTTTTCGAAGCTACTTTTTGGCTAACTTCTTAAAGGAAGGTCTAGGAGCTCTAAAAATGAACGTGCGCGTCTTTCACTCTTCCCGAGGGACTTAGAAGAATTTTGTGATATTTTTTATAAAAATGGTGTATAAGGGTATATATATATAAATATATTTTATGCACTGTATATGAGCTGGCGATTTCTAAGTCTGTGGTTCCGAGAGGGGGTAACCAGGCTCACTAGTAAAGGTCAAGCCACTTGGCTGCCAGAATTCCCTCCTTCAGCACAGACCAGAAAGGCATTGTGATAAGCGTATCCCCGGTATAGTCAGGGGTTAATGGGAGTCGTCCCCGTCCCCCCAGTATACGGCCAGAACCATGGACCCGGTACTTGTGGTTCGGACTGTCTCCAACCAGCCATAATGTTGTGAGAGTGAAATTATGTCTAAGTCCAGCTTTGGTACATTAGAAGCAACTCTGCAACTTAACCTAAGCGTTTTTCGAAGCTACTTTTTGGCTAACTTCTTATAGGAAGGTCTAGGAGCTCTGAAAATGAACGTGCGCGTCTTTCACTCTTCCCGAGGGACTTAGAAGAATTTTGTGATATTTTTTATTAAAATGGTGTATAAGGGTATATATATAAATATATTTTATGCACTGTATATGAGCTGGCGATTTCTAAGTCTGTGGTTCCGAGAGGGGGTAACCAGGCTCACTAATAAAGGTCAAGCCACTTGGCTGCCAGAATGCCCTGCTTCAGCACAGACCAGAAAGGCATTGTGATAAGCGTATCCCCGGTATAGTCAGGGGTTAATGGGAGTCGTCCCCGTCCCCCCAGTATACGGCCAGAACCATGGACCCGGTACTTGTGGTTCGGACTGTCTCCAACCAGCCATAATGTTGTGAGAGTGAAATTATGTCTAAGTCCAGCTTTGGTACATTAGAAGCAACTCTGAAACTTAACCTAAGCGTTTTTCGAAGCTACTTTTTGGCTAACTTCTTATAGGAAGGTCTAGGAGCTCTGAAAATGAACGTGCGCGTCTTTCACTCTTCCCGAGGGACTTAGAAGAATTTTGTGATATTTTTTATTAAAATGGTGTATAAGGGTATATATATAAATATATTTTATGCACTGTATATGAGCTGGCGATTTCTAAGTCTGTGGTTCCGAGAGGGGGTAACCAGGCTCACTAATAAAGATCAAGCCACTTGGCTGCCAGAATGCCCTGCTTCAGCACAGACCAGAAAGGCATTGTGATAAGCGTATCCCCGGTATAGTCAGGGGTTAATGGGAGTCGTCCCCGTCCCCCCAGTATACGGCCAGAACCATGGACCCGGTACTTGTGGTTCGGACCCTCTCCAACCAGCCATAATGTTGTGAGTGAAATTATGTCTAAGTCCAGCTTTGGTACATTAGAAGCAACTCTGAAACTTAACCTAAGCGTTTTTCGAAGCTACTTTTTGGCTAACTTCTTATAGGAAGGTCTAGGAGCTCTAAAAATGAACGTGCGCGTCTTTCACTCTTCCCGAGGGACTTAGAAGAATTTTGTGATATTTTTTATAAAAATGGTGTATAAGGGTATATATATATAAATATATTTTATGCACTGTATATGAGCTGGCGATTTCTAAGTCTGTGGTTCCGAGAGGGGGTAACCAGGCTCACTAGTAAAGGTCAAGCCACTTGGCTGCCAGAATTCCCTCCTTCAGCACAGACCAGAAAGGCATTGTGATAAGCGTATCCCCGGTATAGTCAGGGGTTAATGGGAGTCGTCCCCGTCCCCCCAGTATACGGCCAGAACCATGGACCCGGTACTTGTGGTTCGGACTGTCTCCAACCAGCCATAATGTTGTGAGAGTGAAATTATGTCTAAGTCCAGCTTTGGTACATTAGAAGCAACTCTGCAACTTAACCTAAGCGTTTTTCGAAGCTACTTTTTGGCTAACTTCTTATAGGAAGGTCTAGGAGCTCTGAAAATGAACGTGCGCGTCTTTCACTCTTCCCGAGGGACTTAGAAGAATTTTGTGATATTTTTTATTAAAATGGTGTATAAGGGTATATATATAAATATATTTTATGCACTGTATATGAGCTGGCGATTTCTAAGTCTGTGGTTCCGAGAGGGGGTAACCAGGCTCACTAATAAAGGTCAAGCCACTTGGCTGCCAGAATGCCCTGCTTCAGCACAGACCAGAAAGGCATTGTGATAAGCGTATCCCCGGTATAGTCAGGGGTTAATGGGAGTCGTCCCCGTCCCCCCAGTATACGGCCAGAACCATGGACCCGGTACTTGTGGTTCGGACTGTCTCCAACCAGCCATAATGTTGTGAGAGTGAAATTATGTCTAAGTCCAGCTTTGGTACATTAGAAGCAACTCTGAAACTTAACCTAAGCGTTTTTCGAAGCTACTTTTTGGCTAACTTCTTATAGGAAGGTCTAGGAGCTCTGAAAATGAACGTGCGCGTCTTTCACTCTTCCCGAGGGACTTAGAAGAATTTTGTGATATTTTTTATTAAAATGGTGTATAAGGGTATATATATAAATATATTTTATGCACTGTATATGAGCTGGCGATTTCTAAGTCTGTGGTTCCGAGAGGGGGTAACCAGGCTCACTAATAAAGATCAAGCCACTTGGCTGCCAGAATGCCCTGCTTCAGCACAGACCAGAAAGGCATTGTGATAAGCGTATCCCCGGTATAGTCAGGGGTTAATGGGAGTCGTCCCCGTCCCCCCAGTATACGGCCAGAACCATGGACCCGGTACTTGTGGTTCGGACCCTCTCCAACCAGCCATAATGTTGTGAGAGTGAAATTATGTCTAAGTCCAGCTTTGGTACATTAGAAGCAACTCTGAAACTTAACCTAAGCGTTTTTCGAAGCTACTTTTTGGCTAACTTCTTATAGGAAGGTCTAGGAGCTCTAAAAATGAACGTGCGCGTCTTTCACTCTTCCCGAGGGACTTAGAAGAATTTTGTGATATTTTTTATAAAAATGGTGTATAAGGGTATATATATATAAATATATTTTATGCACTGTATATGAGCTGGCGATTTCTAAGTCTGTGGTTCCGAGAGGGGGTAACCAGGCTCACTAGTAAAGGTCAAGCCACTTGGCTGCCAGAATTCCCTCCTTCAGCACAGACCAGAAAGGCATTGTGATAAGCGTATCCCCGGTATAGTCAGGGGTTAATGGGAGTCGTCCCCGTCCCCCCAGTATACGGCCAGAACCATGGACCCGGTACTTGTGGTTCGGACTGTCTCCAACCAGCCATAATGTTGTGAGAGTGAAATTATGTCTAAGTCCAGCTTTGGTACATTAGAAGCAACTCTGCAACTTAACCTAAGCGTTTTTCGAAGCTACTTTTTGGCTAACTTCTTATAGGAAGGTCTAGGAGCTCTGAAAATGAACGTGCGCGTCTTTCACTCTTCCCGAGGGACTTAGAAGAATTTTGTGATATTTTTTATTAAAATGGTGTATAAGGGTATATATATAAATATATTTTATGCACTGTATATGAGCTGGCGATTTCTAAGTCTGTGGTTCCGAGAGGGGGTAACCAGGCTCACTAATAAAGGTCAAGCCACTTGGCTGCCAGAATGCCCTGCTTCAGCACAGACCAGAAAGGCATTGTGATAAGCGTATCCCCGGTATAGTCAGGGGTTAATGGGAGTCGTCCCCGTCCCCCCAGTATACGGCCAGAACCATGGACCCGGTACTTGTGGTTCGGACTGTCTCCAACCAGCCATAATGTTGTGAGAGTGAAATTATGTCTAAGTCCAGCTTTGGTACATTAGAAGCAACTCTGAAACTTAACCTAAGCGTTTTTCGAAGTTACTTTTTGGCTAACTTCTTATAGGAAGGTCTAGGAGCTCTGAAAATGAACGTGCGCGTCTTCCACTCTTCCCGAGGGACTAAGAAGAATTTTGTGATATTTTTTATTAAAATGGTGTATAAGGGTATATATATAAATATATTTTATGCACTGTATATGAGCTGGCGATTTCTAAGTCTGTGGTTCCGAGAGGGGGTAACCAGGCTCACTAATAAAGGTCAAGCCACTTGCCTGCCAGAATGCCCTGCTTCAGCACAGACCAGAAAGGCATTGTGATAAGCGTATCCCCGGTATAGTCAGGGGTTAATGGGAGTCGTCCCCGTCCCTCCAGTATACGGCCAGAACCATGGACCCGGTACTTGTGGTTCGGACTGTCTCCAACCAGCCATAATGTTGTGAGAGTGAAATTATATCTAAGTCCAGCTTTGGTACATTAGAAGCAACTCTGAAACTTAACCTAAGCGTTTTTCGAAGCTACTTTTTGGCTAACTTCTTATAGGAAGGTCTAGGAGCTCTGAAAATGAACGTGCGCGTCTTTCACTCTTCCCAAGGGACTTAGAAGAATTTTGTGATATTTTTTATTAAAATGGTGTATAAGGGTATATATATAAATATATTTTATGCACTGTATATGAGCTGGCGATTTCTAAGTCTGTGGTTCCGAGAGGGGGTAACCAGGCTCACTAATAAAGGTCAAGCCACTTGGCTGCCAGAATGCCCTGCTTCAGCACAGACCAGAAAGGCATTGTGATAAGCGTATCCCCGGTATAGTCAGGGGTTAATGGGAGTCGTCCCCGTCCCCCCAGTATACGGCCAGAACCATGGACCCGGTACTTGTGGTTCGGACCCTCTCCAACCAGCCATAATGTTGTGAGAGTGAAATTATGTCTAAGTCCAGCTTTGGTACATTAGAAGCAACTCTGAAACTTAACCTAAGCGTTTTTCGAAGCTACTTTTTGGCTAACTTCTTATAGGAAGGTCTAGGAGCTCTAAAAATGAACGTGCGCGTCTTTCACTCTTCCCGAGGGACTTAGAAGAATTTTGTGATATTTTTTATAAAAATGGTGTATAAGGGTATATATATAAATATATTTTATGCACTGTATATGAGCTGGCGATTTCTAAGTCTGTGGTTCCGAGAGGGGGTAACCAGGCTCACTAATAAAGGTCAAGCCACTTGGCTGCCAGAATGCCCTGCTTCAGCACAGACCAGAAAGGCATTGTGATAAGCGTATCCCCGGTATAGTCAGGGGTTAATGGGAGTCGTCCCCGTCCCCAAAGTATACGGCCAGAACCATGGACCCGGTACTTGTGATTCGGACCCTCTCCAACCAGCCATAATGTTGTGAGAGTGAAATTATGTCTAAGTCCAGCTTTGGTACATTAGAAGCAACTCTGAAACTTAACCTAAGCGTTTTTCGAAGCTACTTTTTGGCTAACTTCTTATAGGAAGGTCTAGGAGCTCTGAAAATGAACGTGCGCGTCTTTCACTCTTCCCGAGGGACTTAGAAGAATTTTGTGATATTTTTTATTAAAATGGTGTATAAGGGTATATATATAAATATATTTTATGCACTGTATATGAGCTGGCGATTTCTAAGTCTGTGGTTCCGAGAGGGGGTAACCAGGCTCACTAATAAAGGTCAAGCCACTTGCCTGCCAGAATGCCCTGCTTCAGCACAGACCAGAAAGGCATTGTGATAAGCGTATCCCCGGTATAGTCAGGGGTTAATGGGAGTCGTCCCCGTCCCTCCAGTATACGGCCAGAACCATGGACCCGGTACTTGTGGTTCGGACTGTCTTCAACCAGCCATAATGTTGTGAGAGTGAAATTATATCTAAGTCCAGCTTTGGTACATTAGAAGCAACTCTGAAACTTAACCTAAGCGTTTTTCGAAGCTACTTTTTGGCTAACTTCTTATAGGAAGGTCTAGGAGCTCTGAAAATGAACGTGCGCGTCTTTCACTCTTCCCAAGGGACTTAGAAGAATTTTGTGATATTTTTTATTAAAATGGTGTATAAGGGTATATATATAAATATATTTTATGCACTGTATATGAGCTGGCGATTTCTAAGTCTGTGGTTCCGAGAGGGGGTAACCAGGCTCACTAATAAAGGTCAAGCCACTTGGCTGCCAGAATGTCCTGCTTCAGCACAGACCAGAAAGGCATTGTGATAAGCGTATCCCCGGTATAGTCAGGGGTTAATGGGAGTCGTCCCCGTCCCCCCAGTATACGGCCAGAACCATGGACCCGGTACTTGTGGTTCGGACTGTCTCCAACCAGCCATAATGTTGTGAGAGTGAAATTATATCTAAGTCCAGCTTTGGTACATTAGAAGCAACTCTAAAACTTAACCTAAGCGTTTTTCGAAGCTACTTTTTGGCTAACTTCTTATAGGAAGGTCTAGGAGCTCTGAAAATGAACGTGCGCGTCTTTCACTCTTCCCAAGGGACTTAGAAGAATTTTGTGATATTTTTTATTAAAATGGTGTATAAGGGTATACTGTATATATAAATATATTTTATGCACTGTATATGAGCTGGCGATTTCTAAGTCTGTGGTTCCGAGAGGGGGTAACCAGGCTCACTAATAAAGGTCAAGCCACTTGGCTGCCAGAATGCCCTGCTTCAGCACAGACCAGAAAGGCATTGTGATAAGCGTATCCCCGGTATAGTCAGGGGTTAATGGGAGTCGTCCCCGTCCCCCCAGTATACGGCCAGAACCATGGACCCGGTACTTGTGGTTCGGACCCTCTCCAACCAGCCATAATGTTGTGAGAGTGAAATTATGTCTAAGTCCAGCTTTGGTACATTAGAAGCAACTCTGAAACTTAACCTAAGCGTTTTTCGAAGCTACTTTTTGGCTAACTTCTTATAGGAAGGTCTAGGAGCTCTAAAAATGAACGTGCGCGTCTTTCACTCTTCCCGAGGGACTTAGAAGAATTTTGTGATATTTTTTATTAAAATGGTGTATAAGGGTATATATATAAATATATTTTATGCACTGTATATGAGCTGGCGATTTCTAAGTCTGTGGTTCCGAGAGGGGGTAACCAGGCTCACTAATAAAGGTCAAGCCACTTGCCTGCCAGAATGCCCTGCTTCAGCACAGACCAGAAAGGCATTGTGATAAGCGTATCCCCGGTATAGTCAGGGGTTAATGGGAGTCGTCCCCGTCCCTCCAGTATACGGCCAGAACCATGGACCCGGTACTTGTGGTTCGGACTGTCTTCAACCAGCCAAAATGTTGTGAGAGTGAAATTATATCTAAGTCCAGCTTTGGTACATTAGAAGCAACTCTGAAACTTAACCTAAGCGTTTTTCGAAGCTACTTTTTGGCTAACTTCTTATAGGAAGGTCTAGGAGCTCTGAAAATGAACGTGCGCGTCTTTCACTCTTCCCAAGGGACTTAGAAGAATTTTGTGATATTTTTTATTAAAATGGTGTATAAGGGTATATATATAAATATATTTTATGCACTGTATATGAGCTGGCGATTTCTAAGTCTGTGGTTCCGAGAGGGGGTAA
>NW_027453960.1:0-116467 GCF_040206685.1 Ascaphus truei
TTCCCTTTTCCTTCTCTCTCCCTTTTCTTTCTCTCTCCCTTCTCTCTCCCTTTTCTCACTCCCTTCTCTATCCCTCTGCCTTCTCTCTCCCTTCTCTCTCCCTATCCATTCTCTCTCCCTCTTCCTTCTCTCTCCCTCTTCCTTCTCTCTCCCTCTTCCTTCTCTCTCCCTTTCCAATCTCTCTCCCTTTTCCTTGTCTCTCCATTCTCTCCCTTTTCCTTTCCCCTCCCCTTTCCTTTGCTCTCCCTCTCCCTTCTCTCTCTCTCCACTCCCTTCTCTCTCTCTCTCCCCCTCCCTTCTCTCTCCCTCTCCCTTATAACTCCCTCGTCATTCCCTCTCCCTTCTCTCTCTCCCTTTCCCTTCTCTCTCACCCTCTTCCTTCTCTCTCCCTCTCCCTCTACCTTCTCTATCCCTCTCCCTTCTCTCTCCCTTTTCCTTGTCACTCCCTCATCACTCTCTCTCTCCCTTCTCTCTCTCTCCCTTCTCCATCTTCCTTCTTTCTCCATCTCCCTTCTCTCTACATCTACCTTCTCTCTCTCCGTATCCCTTCTCTCTGTCCCTATCCCTTCTCTCTCTCCCTATCCCTTCTCTCTCTCCCTCTTCCTTCTCTCTCCCTCTTCCTTCTCTCTCCCTTTCCATTCTCTCTCCCTTTTCCTTTCCCCTCCCTTTTCCTTCTCTCTCCCTCTCCCTTCTCTCTCCCTCCTCTCTCCCTTGTCACCCCCTTCTCTCTCCCTCTCCCTTCTCTCTCCCTATCCCTTCTCTCTCCCTTTCCTTGTCTCTCCCTCTCCCTTGTCTCTCCATTCTCTCTCCCTTTTCCTTCTCTCTCCCTTTCCTTCTCTCTCCCTTTTCCTTCTCTCTCCCTCTTCCTTCTCTCTCCCTTTTCTTTCTCTCTCCCTTTTCTCACTCCCTTCTCTATCCCTCTGCCTTCTCTCTCTCTTCTCTCTCCCTATCCCATCTCTCTCCTGTTTCCATGCTCTCTCCCTTTTCCTTATCTCTCCATTCTCTCCCTTTTCCTTTCCCCTCCCCTTTCCTTCGCTCTCCCTCTCCCTTCTCTCTCTCTCCACTCCCTTCTCTCTCTCTCTCCCCCTCCCTTCTCTCTCCCTCTCCCTTATAACTCCCTCATAATTCCCTCTACCTCTCTCTCTCCCTCTCCCTTCTATCTCTCAACCATTCCTTTCTCTCTCACCCTCTTCCTTCTCTCTGTCTCTCCCTCTCTCTTCTCTCTCTCCCTTCTCTCTCCTCTCTCCCTCTCCCTTCTCTCTCACTCTCCCTTCTCTCTCCATTTTCCTTGTCACTCCCTCATCTCTCTCTCTCTCTCTCTCTCTCTCTCTCTCTCTCTCTCTCTCTCTCTCCCCTTCTCCATCTTCCTTCTTCTCCATCTCCCTTCTCTCTACATCTACCTTCTCTCTCTCCGTATCCCTTCTCTCTCTCCCTCTTCCTTCTCTCTCTCCCTCTTCCTTCTCTCTCTCCCTCTTCCTTCTCTCTCTCTCCCTCTTCCTTCTCTCTCTCCCTCTTCCTTCTCTCTCCCTATCCCTTGTCGCTCCCTCTCCCTTGTTTCTACCTCTCCCTTGTCTCTCCATTCTCTCTCCCTCTTCCTTCTCTCTCCCTCTTCCTTCTCTCTCCCTTTTCCTTCTCTCTCCCTCTTCCTTCTCTCTCCCTCTTCCTTCTCTCTCCCTCTTCCTTCTCTCTCCCTCTTCCTTCTCTCTCCCTCTTCCTTCTCTCTCCATCTCCTTCTCTCTCCATCTTCCTTCTCTCTCCATCTTCCTTCTCTCTCCATCTTCCTTCTCTCTCCATCTTCCTTCTCCCTCCCTCTTCCTTCTCTCTCCCTTTTCCTTTCCCCTCCCTTTTCCTTCTCTCTCCCTCTCCCTTCTCTCTCCCTCCTCTCTCCCTTGTCACCCCCTTCTCTCTCCCTCTCCCTTCTCTCTCCCTATCCCTTCTCTCTCCCTTTCCTTGTCTCTCCCTCTCCCTTGTCTCTCCATTCTCTCTCCCTATCCCTTCTCTCTCCCTCTTCCTTCTCTCTCCCTCTTACTTCTCTCTCCCTTTCCATGCTCTCTCCCTTTCCATGCTCTCTCCCTTTTCCTTATCTCTCCATTCTCTCCCTTTTCCTTGCCTCCCCTTTCCTTCGCTCTCCCTCTCCCTTCTCTCTCTCTCCACTCCCTTCTCTCTCTCTCTCCACTCCCTTCTCTCTCTCTCCCCCCTCCCTTCTCTCTCCCTCTCCCTTATAACTCCCTCGTCATTCCCTCTACCTCTCTCTCTCCCTCTCCCTTCTCTCTCTCTCCCTTTTCTCTCTCCTCTCTCCCTCTCCCTTCTCTCTCCCTCTCCCTTCTCTCTCCCTTTCCTTGTCACTCCCTCATCACTCTCTTTCTCTCCCCTTCTCTCTCTCTCTCCCTTTTCTCTCTCCCTCTTCCTTCGCTCTCCCTTTCCTTCTCTCTCCCTTTTCCTTCTCTCTCCCTTTTCCTTCTCTCTCCTTTTCCCTTCTCTCTCCCTTTTCTTTCTCTCTCCCTTTTCTCACTCCCTTCTCTATCCCTCTGCCTTTCTCTCCCTTCTCTCTCCCTATCCCTTCTCTCTCCCTCTTCCTTCTCTCTCCCTCTTCCGTCTCTCTCCCTTTCCATGCTATCTCCCTTTTCCTTATCTCTCCATTCTCTCCCTTTTCCTTTCCCTACCCTTTCCTTCGCTCTCCCTCTCCCTTCTCTCTCTCTCCACTCCCTTCTCTCTCTCCCCCCTCCCTTCTCTCTCCCTCTCCCTTATAACTCCCTCGTCATTCCCTCTCCCTCTCCCTTCTCTCTCTCAACCATTCCTTTCTCTCTCACCCTCTTCCTTCTCTCTGTCTCTCCCTCTCTCTTCTCTCTCTCCCTTCTCTCTCCTCTCTCCCTCTCCCTTCTCTCTCACTCTCCCTTCTCTCTCCATTTTCCTTGTCACTCCCTCATCTCTCTCTCTCTCTCTCTCTCTCTCTCTCTCTCCCTTCTCCATCTTCCTTCTTCTCCATCTCCCTTCTCTCTACATCTACCTTCTCTCTCTCCGTATCCCTTCTCTCTCTCCCTCTTCCTTCTCTCTCTCCCTCTTCCTTCTCTCTCTCCCTCTTCCTTCTCTCTCCCTCTTCCTTCTCTCTCCCTATCCCTTGTCGCTCCCTCTCCCTTGTTTCTACCTCTCCCTTGTCTCTCCATTCTCTCTCCTGTTCCTTCTCTCTCCCTCTTCCTTCTCTCTCCCTCTTCCTTCTCTCTCCCTCTTCCTTCCCTCTCCTTTCTTCCCTTCCCTCTCTCTCCCTTCTCTCTCCCTCTCCCTTCTCAATCCCTTTCCTTGTCACTCCCTCATCACTCTCTCTCTCTCCCTTCTCTCTCTCTCCCTTCTCCATCTTCCTTCTTTCTCCATCTCCCTTCTCTCTACATCTACCTTCTCTCTCTCCCTATCCCTTCTCTCTCTCCCTATCCCTTCTCTCTCTCCCTATCCCTTCTCTCTCTCCCTATCCCTTCTCTCTCTCCCTCTTCCTTCTCTCTCCCTATCCCTTGTCGCTCCCTCTCCCTTGTTTCTACCTCTCCCTTGTCTCTCCATTCTCTCTCCCTCTTCCTTCCCTCTCCCTCTTCCTTCTCTCCCCATCTTCCTTCTCTCTCCATCTTCCTTCTCTCTCCATCTTCCTTCTCTCTCCATCTTCCTTCTCTCTCCCTTTCCATTCTCTCTTTCCATTTTCCTTTTCCCTCCCTTTTCCTTCTCTCTCCCTCTCCCTTCTCTCTCCCTCCTCTCTCCCTTGTCACCCCCTTCTATCTCCCTCTCCCTTCTCTCTCCCTATACCTTCTCTCTCCCTCTTCCTTCTCTCTCCCTCTTACTTCTCTCTCCCTTTCCATGCTCTCTCCCTTTTCCTTATCTTTCCATTCTCTCCCTTTTCCTTTCCCCTCCCCTTTCCTTCGCTCTCCCTCTCCCTTCTCTCTCTCTCTCCACTCCCTTCTCTCTCTCTCTCCCCCTCCCTTCTCTCTCCCTCTCCCTTATAACTCCCTCGTCATTCCCTCTACCTCTCTCTCTCCCTCTCCCTTCTCTCTCTCTCTCCCTTTCCCTTCTCACTCACCCTCTTCCTTCTCTCTGTCTCTCCCTCTCCCTTCTCTCACTCTCCCTTCTCTCTCTCCTCTCTCCTCTCCCTTCTCTCTCCCTCTCCATGCTCTCTCCCTTTTCCTTATCTCTCCATTCTCTCCCTTTTCCTTTCCCCTCCCCTTTCCTTCGCTCTCCCTCTCCCTTCTCTCTCTCTCCACTCCCTTCTCTCTCTCTCCCCCTCCCTTCTCTCTCCCTCTCCCTTATAACTCCCTCGTCATTCCCTCTACCTCTCTCTCTCCCTCTCCCTTCTCTCTCTCCCTTCTCTCTCTCTCCCTTTCCCTTCTCTCTCACCCTCTTCCTTCTCTCTGTCTCTCCCTCTCCCTTCTCTCTCTCTCCCTTCTCTCTCTCCTCTCTCCCTCTCCCTTCTCTCTCCCTTCTCTCTCCCTTTTCCTTGTCACTCCCTCATCACTCTCTCTCTCTCCCTCTCTCTCTCTCTCTCCCTTCTCTCTCTCTCCCTTCTCCATCTTCCTTCTTTCTCCATCTCCCTTCTCTCTACATCTACCTTCTCTCTCTCCGTATCCCTTCTCTCTCTCCGTATCCCTTCTCTCTCTCCGTATCCCTTCTCTCTCTCCCTATCCCTTTTCTCTCTCCCTCTTCCTTCTCTCTCCCTATCCCTTGTCGCTCCCTCTGCCTTGTTTCTACCTCTCCCTTGTCTCTCCATTCTCTCTCCCTCTTCCTTCCCTCTCCCTCTTCCTTCCCTCTCCCTCTTCCTTCTCTCTCCATCTTCCTTCTCTCTCCATCTTCCTTCTCTCTCCATCTTCCTTCTCTCTCCCTTTCCATTCTCTCTCCCTTTTCCTTTCCGCTCCCTTTTCCTTCTCTCTCCCTCTCCCTTCTCTCTCCCTCCTCTCTCCCTTGTCACCCCCCTCCTCTCTCCCTCTCCCTTCTCTCTCCCTATCCCTTCTCTCTCCCTTTCCTTGTCTCTCCCTCTCCCTTGTCTCTCCATTCTCTCTCCCTTTTCCTTCCCTCTCCCTTTCCTTCTCTCTCCCTTTTCCTTCTCTCTCCCTTTTCCTTCTCTCTCCTTTTCCCTTCTCTCTCCCTTTTCTTTCTCTCTCCCTTTTCTCACTCCCTTCTCTATCCCTCTGCCTTCTCTCTCTCTTCTCTCTCCCTATCCCATCTCTCTCCTGTTTCCATGCTCTCTCCCTTTTCCTTATCTCTCCATTCTCTCCCTTTTCCTTTCCCCTCCCCTTTCCTTCGCTCTCCCTCTCCCTTCTCTCTCTCTCCACTCCCTTCTCTCTCTCTCTCCCCCTCCCTTCTCTCTCCCTCTCCCTTATAACTCCCTCATAATTCCCTCTACCTCTCTCTCTCCCTCTCCCTTCTATCTCTCAACCATTCCTTTCTCTCTCACCCTCTTCCTTCTCTCTGTCTCTCCCTCTCTCTTCTCTCTCTCCCTTCTCTCTCCTCTCTCCCTCTCCCTTCTCTCTCACTCTCCCTTCTCTCTCCATTTTCCTTGTCACTCCCTCATCTCTCTCTCTCTCTCTCTCTCTCTCTCTCTCTCTCTCTCTCTCTCTCTCCCTTCTCCATCTTCCTTCTTCTCCATCTCCTTCTCTCTACATCTACCTTCTCTCTCTCCGTATCCCTTCTCTCTCTCCCTCTTCCTTCTCTCTCTCCCTCTTCCTTCTCTCTCTCCTCTTCCTTCTCTCTCTCCCTCTTCCTTCTCTCTCCCTATCCCTTGTCGCTCCCTCTCCCTTGTTTCTACCTCTCCCTTGTCTCTCCATTCTCTCTCCTCTTCCTTCTCTCTCCCTCTTCCTTCTCTCTCCTTTTCCTTCTCTCTCCCTCTTCCTTCTCTCTCCCTCTTCCTTCTCTCTCCCTCTTCCTTCTCTCTCCCTCTTCCTTCTCTCTCCCTCTTCCTTCTCTCTCCATCTTCCTTCTCTCTCCATCTTCCTTCTCTCTCCATCTTCCTTCTCTCTCCATCTTCCTTCTCTCTCCATCTTCCTTCTCCCTCCCTCTTCCTTCTCTCTCCTTTTCCTTTCCCCTCCCTTTTCCTTCTCTCTCCCTCTCCCTTCTCTCTCCCTCCTCTCTCCCTTGTCACCCCCCTTCTCTCTCCTCTCCCTTCTCTCTCCCTATCCCTTCTCTCTCCCTTTCCTTGTCTCTCCCTCTCCCTTGTCTCTCCATTCTCTCTCCCTATCCCTTCTCTCTCCCTCTTCCTTCTCTCTCCCTCTTACTTCTCTCTCCCTTTCCATGCTCTCTCCCTTTCCATGCTCTCTCCCTTTTCCTTATCTCTCCATTCTCTCCCTTTTCCTGCCTCCCCTTTCCTTCGCTCTCCCTCTCCCTTCTCTCTCTCTCCACTCCCTTCTCTCTCTCTCTCTCCACTCCCTTCTCTCTCTCTCCCCCTCCCTTCTCTCTCCCTCTCCCTTATAACTCCTCGTCATTCCCTCTACCTCTCTCTCTCCCTCTCCCTTCTCTCTCTCCTCCCCTTTTCTCTCTCCTCTCTCCCTCTCCCTTCTCTCTCCCTCTCCCTTCTCTCTCCCTTTTCCTTGTCACTCCCTCATCACTCTCTTTCTCTCCCTTCTCTCTCTCTCTCCCTTTTCTCTCTCCCTCTTCCTTCGCTCTCCCTTTCCTTCTCTCTCCCTTTTCCTTCTCTCTCCCTTTTCCTTCTCTCTCCTTTTCCCTTCTCTCTCCCTTTTCTTTCTCTCTCCCTTTTCTCACTCCCTTCTCTATCCCTCTGCCTTTCTCTCCCTTCTCTCTCCCTATCCCTTCTCTCTCCCTCTTCCTTCTCTCTCCCTCTTCCGTCTCTCTCCCTTTCCATGCTATCTCCCTTTTCCTTATCTCTCCATTCTCTCCCTTTTCCTTTCCCCTACCCTTTCCTTCGCTCTCCCTCTCCCTTCTCTCTCTCTCCACTCCCTTCTCTCTCTCCCCCTCCCTTCTCTCTCCCTCTCCCTTATAACTCCCTCGTCATTCCCTCTCCCTCTCCCTTCTCTCTCTCAACCATTCCTTTCTCTCTCACCCTCTTCCTTCTCTCTGTCTCTCCCTCTCTCTTCTCTCTCTCCTTCTCTCTCCTCTCTCCCTCTCCCTTCTCTCTCACTCTCCCTTCTCTCTCCATTTTCCTTGTCACTCCCTCATCTCTCTCTCTCTCTCTCTCTCTCTCTCTCTCCTCCCTTCTCCATCTTCCTTCTTCTCCATCTCCCTTCTCTCTACATCTACCTTCTCTCTCTCCGTATCCCTTCTCTCTCTCCCTCTTCCTTCTCTCTCTCCCTCTTCCTTCTCTCTCTCCCTCTTCCTTCTCTCTCCCTCTTCCTTCTCTCTCCCTATCCCTTGTCGCTCCCTCTCCCTTGTTTCTACCTCTCCCTTGTCTCTCCATTCTCTCTCCCTGTTCCTTCTCTCTCCCTCTTCCTTCTCTCTCCCTCTTCCTTCTCTCTCCCTCTTCCTTCCCTCTCCTTCTCCCTTCTCTCTCTCCCTTCTCTCTCCCTCTCCCTTCTCAATCCCTTTTCCTTGTCACTCCCTCATCACTCTCTCTCTCTCCCTTCTCTCTCTCTCCCTTCTCCATCTTCCTTCTTTCTCCATCTCCCTTCTCTCTACATCTACCTTCTCTCTCTCCCTATCCCTTCTCTCTCTCCCTATCCCTTCTCTCTCTCCCTATCCCTTCTCTCTCTCCCTATCCCTTCTCTCTCTCCCTCTTCCTTCTCTCTCCCTATCCCTTGTCGCTCCCTCTCCCTTGTTTCTACCTCTCCCTTGTCTCTCCATTCTCTCTCCCTCTTCCTTCCCTCTCCCTCTTCCTTCTCTCCCCATCTTCCTTCTCTCTCCATCTTCCTTCTCTCTCCATCTTCCTTCTCTCTCCATCTTCCTTCTCTCTCCCTTTCCATTCTCTCTTTCCATTTTCCTTTTCCCTCCCTTTTCCTTCTCTCTCCCTCTCCCTTCTCTCTCCCTCCTCTCTCCCTTGTCACCCCCTTCTATCTCCCTCTCCTTCTCTCTCCCTATACCTTCTCTCTCCCTCTTCCTTCTCTCTCCCTCTTACTTCTCTCTCCCTTTCCATGCTCTCTCCCTTTTCCTTATCTTTCCATTCTCTCCCTTTTCCTTTCCCCTCCCCTTTCCTTCGCTCTCCCTCTCCCTTCTCTCTCTCTCTCCACTCCCTTCTCTCTCTCTCTCCCCCTCCCTTCTCTCTCCCTCTCCCTTATAACTCCCTCGTCATTCCCTCTACCTCTCTCTCTCCCTCTCCCTTCTCTCTCTCTCTCCCTTTCCCTTCTCACTCACCCTCTTCCTTCTCTCTGTCTCTCCCTCTCCCTTCTCTCACTCTCCCTTCTCTCTCTCCTCTCTCCCTCTCCCTTCTCTCTCCCTCTCCATGCTCTCTCCCTTTTCCTTATCTCTCCATTCTCTCCCTTTTCCTTTCCCCTCCCCTTTCCTTCGCTCTCCCTCTCCCTTCTCTCTCTCTCCACTCCCTTCTCTCTCTCTCCCCCTCCCTTCTCTCTCCCCTCTCCCTTATAACTCCCTCGTCATTCCCTCTACCTCTCTCTCTCCCTCTCCCTTCTCTCTCTTCCTTCTCTCTGTCTCTCCCCTCTCCCTTCTCTCTCTCTCCCTTCTCTCTCTCCTCTCTCCCTCTCCTTCTCTCTCCCTTCTCTCTCCCTTTTCCTTGTCACTCCCTCATCACTCTCTCTCTCTCCCTCTCTCTCTCTCTCTCCCTTCTCTCTCTCTCCCTTCTCCATCTTCCTTCTTTCTCCATCTCCCTTCTCTCTACATCTACCTTCTCTCTCTCCGTATCCCTTCTCTCTCTCCGTATCCCTTCTCTCTCTCCGTATCCCTTCTCTCTCTCCCTATCCCTTTTCTCTCTCCCTCTTCCTTCTCTCTCCCTATCCCTTGTCGCTCCCTCTGCCTTGTTTCTACCTCTCCCTTGTCTCTCCATTCTCTCTCCCTCTTCCTTCCCTCTCCCTCTTCCTTCCCTCTCCCTCTTCCTTCTCTCTCCATCTTCCTTCTCTCTCCATCTCCTTCTCTCTCCATCTTCCTTCTCTCTCCCTTTCCATTCTCTCTCCCTTTTCCTTTCCGCTCCCTTTTCCTTCTCTCTCCCTCTCCCTTCTCTCTCCCTCCTCTCTCCCTTGTCACCCCCTCCTCTCTCCCTCTCCCTTCTCTCTCCCTATCCTTCTCTCTCCCTTTCCTTGTCTCTCCCTCTCCCTTGTCTCTCCATTCTCTCTCCCTTTTCCTTCCCTCTCCCTTTCCTTCTCTCTCCCTTTTCCTTCTCTCTCCCTTTTCCTTCTCTCTCCTTTTCCTTCTCTCTCCCTTTTCTTTCTCTCTCCCTTTTCTCACTCCCTTCTCTATCCCTCTGCCTTTCTCTCCCTTCTCTCTCCCTATCCCTTCTCTCTCCCTCTTCCTTCTCTCTCCCTCTTCCGTCTCTCTCCCTTTCCATGCTATCTCCCTTTTCCTTATCTCTCCATTCTCTCCCTTTTCCTTTCCCCTACCCTTTCCTTCGCTCTCCCTCTCCCTTCTCTCTCTCTCCACTCCCTTCTCTCTCTCCCCCTCCCTTCTCTCTCCCTCTCCCTTATAACTCCCTCGTCATTCCCTCTCCCTTCTCTCTCTCTCCCTTTCCCTTCTCTCTCACCCTCTTCCTTCTCTCTCCCTCTCCCTCTCCCTTCTCTCTCTCCCTTCTCTCTCTCCTCTCTCCCTCTACCTTCTCTCTCCCTCTCCCTTCTCAATCCCTTTTCCTTGTCACTCCCTCATCACTCTCTCTCTCTCCCTTCTCTCTCTCTCCCTTCTCCATCTTCCTTCTTTCTCCATCTCCCTTCTCTCTACATCTACCTTCTCTCTCTCCGTATCCCTTCTCTCTCTCCTATCCCTTCTCTCTCTCCCTATCCCTTCTCTCTCTCCCTCTTCCTTCTCTCTCCCTATCCCTTGTCGCTCCCTCTCCCTTGTTTCTACCTCTCCCTTGTCTCTCCATTCTCTCTCCCTCTTCCTTCCTCTCCCTCTTCCTTCTCTCCCCATCTTCCTTCTCTCTCCATCTTCCTTCTCTCTCCATCTTCCTTCTCTCTCCATCTTCCTTCTCTCTCCCTTTCCATTCTCTCTCCCTTTTCCTTTTCCCTCCCTTTTCCTTCTCTCTCCCTCTCCCTTCTCTCTCCCTCCTCTCTCCCTTGTCACCCCCTTCTATCTCCCTCTCCCTTCTCTCTCCCTATACCTTCTCTCTCCCTCTTCCTTCTCTCTCCCTCTTACTTCTCTCTCCCTTTCCATGCTCTCTCCCTTTTCCTTATCTCTCCATTCTCTCCCTTTTCCTTTCCCCTCCCCTTTCCTTCGCTCTCCCTCTCCCTTCTCTCTCTCTCTCCACTCCCTTCTCTCTCTCTCTCCCCCTCCCTTCTCTCTCCCTCTCCCTTATAACTCCCTCGTCATTCCCTCTACCTCTCTCTCTCCCTCTCCCTTCTCTCTCTCTCTCCCTTTCCCTTCTCTCTCACCCTCTTCCTTCTCTCTGTCTCTCCCTCTCCCTTCTCTCACTCTCCCTTCTCTCTCTCCTCTCTCCCTCTCCCTTCTCTCTCCCTCTCCATGCTCTCTCCCTTTTCCTTATCTCTCCATTCTCTCCCTTTTCCTTTCCCCTCCCCTTTCCTTCGCTCTCCCTCTCCCTTCTCTCTCTCTCCACTCCCTTCTCTCTCTCTCTCCCCCTCCCTTCTCTCTCCCTCTCCCTTATAACTCCCTCATAATTCCCTCTACCTCTCTCTCTCCCTCTCCCTTCTCTCTCTCTCTCCCTTTCCCTTCTCTCTCACCCTCTTCCTTCTCTCTGTCTCTCCCTCTCCCTTCTCTCACTCTCCCTTCTCTCTCTCCTCTCTCCCTCTCCCTTCTCTCTCCCTCTCCATGCTCTCTCCCTTTTCCTTATCTCTCCATTCTCTCCCTTTTCCTTTCCCCTCCCCTTTCCTTCGCTCTCCCTCTCCCTTCTCTCTCTCTCCACTCCCTTCTCTCTCTCTCTCCCCCTCCCTTCTCTCTCCCTCTCCCTTATAACTCCCTCGTCATTCCCTCTACCTCTCTCTCTCCCTCTCCCTTCTCTCTCTCCCTTCTCCATCTTCCTTCTTTCTCCATCTCCCTTCTCTCTACATCTACCTTCTCTCTCTCCGTATCCCTTCTCTCTCTCCGTATCCCTTCTCTCTCTCCGTATCCCTTCTCTCTCTCCCTATCCCTTTTCTCTCTCCCTCTTCCTTCTCTCTCCCTATCCCTTGTCGCTCCCTCTGCCTTGTTTCTACCTCTCCCTTGTCTCTCCATTCTCTCTCCCTCTTCCTTCTCTCTCCATCTTCCTTCTCTCTCCATCTTCCTTCTCTCTCCATCTTCCTTCTCTCTCCCTTTCCATTCTCTCTCCCTTTTCCTTTCCGCTCCCTTTTCCTTCTCTCTCCCTCTCCCTTCTCTCTCCCTCCTCTATCCCTTGTCACCCCCTCCTCTCTCCCTCTCCCTTCTCTCTCCCTATCCCTTCTCTCTCCCTTTCCTTGTCTCTCCCTCTCCCTTGTCTCTCCATTCTCTCTCCCTTTTCCTTCCCTCTCCCTTTCCTTCTCTCTCCCTTTTCCTTCTCTCTCCCTTTTCCATGCTATCTCCCTTTTCCTTATCTCTCCATTCTCTCCCTTTTCCTTTCCCCTACCCTTTCCTTCGCTCTCCCTCTCCCTTCTCTCTCTCTCCACTCCCTTCTCTCTCTCCCCCTGCCTTCTCTCTCCCTCTCCCTTCTCTCTCTCAACCATTCCTTTCTCTCTCACCCTCTTCCTTCTCTCTGTCTCTCCCTCTCTCTTCTCTCTCTCCCTTCTCTCTCCTCTCTCCCTCTCCCTTCTCTCTCACTCTCCCTTCTCTCTCCATTTTCCTTGTCACTCCCTCATCTCTCTCTCTCTCTCTCTCTCTCTCTCTCCCTTCTCCATCTTCCTTCTTCTCCATCTCCCTTCTCTCTACATCTACCTTCTCTCTCTCCGTATCCCTTCTCTCTCTCCCTCTTCCTTCTCTCTCTCCCTCTTCCTTCTCTCTCTCCCTCTTCCTTCTCTCTCTCCCTCTTCCTTCTCTCTCCCTATCCCTTGTCGCTCCCTCTCCCTTGTTTCTACCTCTCCCTTGTCTCTCCATTCTCTCTCCCTCTTCCTTCTCTCTCCCTCTTCCTTCTCTCTCCCTCTTCCTTCTCTCTCCCTCTTCCTTCTCTCTCCCTCTTCCTTCTCTCTCCCTCTTCCTTCTCTCTCCCTCTTCCTTCTCTCTCCATCTTCCTTCTCTCTCCATCTTCCTTCTCTCTCCATCTTCCTTCTCTCTCCATCTTCCTTCTCCCTCCCTCTTCCTTCTCTCTCCCTTTTCCTTTCCCCTCTCTTTTCCTTCTCTCTCCCTCTTACTTCTCTCTCCCTTTCCATGCTCTCTCCCTTTCCATGCTCTCTCCCTTTTCCTTATCTCTCCATTCTCTCCCTTTTCCTTGCCTCCCCTTTCCTTCGCTCTCCCTCTCCCTTCTCTCTCTCTCCACTCCCTTCTCTCTCTCTCCACTCCCTTCTCTCTCTCTCCCCCTCCCTTCTCTCTCCCTCTCCCTTATAACTCCCTCGTCATTCCCTCTACCTCTCTCTCTCCCTCTCCCTTCTCTCTCTCTCCCTTTTCTCTCTCCTCTCTCCCTCTCCCTTCTCTCTCCCTCTCCCTTCTCTCTCCCTTTTCCTTGTCACTCCCTCATCACTCTCTTTCTCTCCCTTCTCTCTCTCTCTCCCTTTTCTCTCTCCCTCTTCCTTCGCTCTCCCTTTCCTTCTCTCTCCCTTTTCCTTCTCTCTCCCTTTTCCTTCTCTCTCCTTTTCCCTTCTCTCTCCCTTTTCTTTCTCTCTCCCTTTTCTCACTCCCTTCTCTATCCCTCTGCCTTTCTCTCCCTTCTCTCTCCCTATCCCTTCTCTCTCCCTCTTCCTTCTCTCTCCCTCTTCCGTCTCTCTCCCTTTCCATGCTATCTCCCTTTTCCTTATCTCTCCATTCTCTCCCTTTTCCTTTCCCCTACCCCTTTCCTTCGCTCTCCCTCTCCTTCTCTCTCTCTCCACTCCCTTCTCTCTCTCCCCCTCCCTTCTCTCTCCCTCTCCCTTATAACTCCCTTGTCATTCCCCTCTCCCTCTCCCTTCTCTCTCTCAACCATTCCTTTCTCTCTCACCCTCTTCCTTCTCTCTGTCTCTCCCTCTCTCTTCTCTCTCTCCCTTCTCTCTCCTCTCTCCTCTCCCTTCTCTCTCACTCTCCCTTCTCTCTCCATTTTCCTTGTCACTCCCTCATCTCTCTCTCTCTCTCTCTCTCTCTCTCTCTCTCTCTCCCTTCTCCATCTTCCTTCTTCTCCATCTCCCTTCTCTCTACATCTACCTTCTCTCTCTCCGTATCCCTTCTCTCTCTCCCTCTTCCTTCTCTCTCTCCCTCTTCCTTCTCTCTCTCCCTCTTCCTTCTCTCTCCCTATCCCTTGTCGCTCCCTCTCCCTTGTTTCTACCTCTCCCTTGTCTCTCCATTCTCTCTCCCTCTTCCTTCTCTCTCCCTCTTCCTTCTCTCTCCCTCTTCCTTCTCTCTCCCTCTTCCTTCCCTCTCCCTCTCCCTTCTCTCTCTCCCTTCTCTCTCTCCTCTCTCCCTCTACCTTCTCTCTCCCTCTCCCTTCTCAATCCCTTTTCCTTGTCACTCCCTCATCACTCTCTCTCTCTCCCGTCTCTCTCTCTCCCTTCTCCATCTCTCCCTTCTCCATCTTCCTTCTTTCTCCATCTCCCTTCTCTCTACATCTACCTTCTCTCTCTCCCTATCCCTTCTCTCTCTCCCTATCCCTTCTCTCTCTCCCTATCCCTTCTCTCTCTCCCTATCCCTTCTCTCTCTCCCTCTTCCTTCTCTCTCCCTATCCCTTGTCGCTCCCTCTCCCTTGTTTCTACCTCTCCCTTGTCTCTCCATTCTCTCTCCCTCTTCCTTCCCTCTCCCTCTTCCTTCTCTCCCCATCTTCCTTCTCTCTCCCTCTTCCTTCTCTCTCCATCTTCCTTCTCTCTCCATCTTCCTTCTCTCTCCCTTTCCATTCTCTCTTTCCATTTTCCTTTTCCCTCCCTTTTCCTTCTCTCTCCCTCTCCCTTCTCTCTCCCTCCTCTCTCCTTGTCACCCCCTTCTATCTCCCTCTCCCTTCTCTCTCCCTATACCTTCTCTCTCCCTCTTCCTTCTCTCTCCCTCTTACTTCTCTCTCCCTTTCCATGCTCTCTCCCTTTTCCTTATCTTTCCATTCTCTCCCTTTTCCTTTCCCCTCCCCTTTCCTTCGCTCTCCCTCTCCCTTCTCTCTCTCTCTCCACTCCCTTCTCTCTCTCTCTCCCCCTCCCTTCTCTCTCCCTCTCCCTTATAACTCCCTCGTCATTCCCTCTACCCCTCTCTCTCCTCTCCCTTCTCTCTCTCTCTCCCTTTCCCTTCTCACTCACCCTCTTCCTTCTCTCTGTCTCTCCCTCTCCCTTCTCTCACTCTCCCTTCTCTCTCTCCTCTCTCCCTCTCCCTTCTCTCTCCCTCTCCATGCTCTCTCCCTTTTCCTTATCTCTCCATTCTCTCCCTTTTCCTTTCCCCTCCCCTTTCCTTCGCTCTCCCTCTCCCTTCTCTCTCTCTCCACTCCCTTCTCTCTCTCTCTCTCCCCCTCCCTTCTCTCTCCCTCTCCCTTATAACTCCCTCGTCATTCCCTCTACCTCTCTCTCTCCCTCTCCCTTCTCTCTCTCCCTTCTCTCTCTCTCCCTTTCCCTTCTCTCTCACCCTCTTCCTTCTCTCTGTCTCTCCCTCTCCCTTCTCTCTCTCTCCCTTCTCTCTCTCCTCTCTCCCTCTCCCTTCTCTCTCCCTTCTCTCTCCCTTTTCCTTGTCACTCCCTCATCACTCTCTCTCTCTCCCTCTCTCTCTCTCTCTCCCTTCTCTCTCTCTCCCCTTCTCCATCTTCCTTCTTTCTCCATCTCCCTTCTCTCTACATCTACCTCTCTCTCTCCGTATCCCTTCTCTCTCTCCGTATCCCTTCTCTCTCTCCGTATCCCTTCTCTCTCTCCCTATCCCTTTTCTCTCTCCCTCTTCCTTCTCTCTCCCTATCCCTTGTCGCTCCCTCTGCCTTGTTTCTACCTCTCCCTTGTCTCTCCATTCTCTCTCCCTCTTCCTTCCTCTCCCTCTTCCTTCCCTCTCCCTCTTCCTTCTCTCTCCATCTTCCTTCTCTCTCCATCTTCCTTCTCTCTCCATCTTCCTTCTCTCTCCCTTTCCATTCTCTCTCCCTTTTCCTTTCCGCTCCCTTTTCCTTCTCTCTCCCTCTCCCTTCTCTCTCCCTCCTCTCTCCCTTGTCACCCCCCTCCTCTCTCCCTCTCCCTTCTCTCTCCCTATCCCTTCTCTCTCCCTTTCCTTGTCTCTCCTCTCCCTTGTCTCTCCATTCTCTCTCCCTTTTCCTTCCCTCTCCCTTTCATTCTCTCTCCCTTTTCCTTCTCTCTCCCTTTTCCTTCTCTCTCCCTTTTCCTTCTCTCTCCTTTTCCCTTCTCTCTCCCTTTTCTTTCTCTCTCCCTTTTCTCACTCCCTTCTCTATCCCTCTGCCTTTCTCTCCCTTCTCTCTCCTTATCCCTTCTCTCTCCCTCTTCCTTCTCTCTCCCTCTTCCGTCTCTCTCCCTTTCCATGCTATCTCCCTTTTCCTTATCTCTCCATTCTCTCCCTTTTCCTTTCCCCTACCCTTTCCTTCGCTCTCCCTCTCCCTTCTCTCTCTCTCCACTCCCTTCTCTCTCTCCCCCTCCCTTCTCTCTCCCTCTCCCTTATAACTCCCTCGTCATTCCCTCTCCCTCTCCCTTCTCTCTCTCAACCATTCCTTTCTCTCTCACCCTCTTCCTTCTCTCTGTCTCTCCCTCTCTCTTCTCTCTCTCCCTTCTCTCTCCTCTCTCCCTCTCCCTTCTCTCTCACTCTCCCTTCTCTCTCCATTTTCCTTGTCACTCCCTCATCTCTCTCTCTCTCTCTCTCTCTCTCTCTCTCCCTTCTCCATCTTCCTTCTTCTCCATCTCCCTTCTCTCTACATCTACCTTCTCTCTCTCCGTATCCCTTCTCTCTCTCCCTCTTCCTTCTCTCTCTCCCTCTTCCTTCTCTCTCTCCCTCTTCCTTCTCTCTCTCCCTCTTCCTTCTCTCTCCCTATCCCTTGTCGCTCCCTCTCCCTTGTTTCTACCTCTCCCTTGTCTCTCCATTCTCTCTCCCTCTTCCTTCTCTCTCCCTCTTCCTTCTCTCTCCCTCTTCCTTCTCTCTCCCTCTTCCTTCTCTCTCCCTCTTCCTTCTCTCTCCCTCTTCCTTCTCTCTCCCTCTTCCTTCTCTCTCCCTCTTCCTTCTCTCTCCATCTTCCTTCTCTCTCCATCTTCCTTCTCTCTCCATCTTCCTTCTCTCTCCATCTTCCTTCTCCCTCCCTCTTCCTTCTCTCTCCCTTTTCCTTTCCCCTCCCTTTTCCTTCTCTCTCCCTCTCCCTTCTCTCTCCCTCCTCTCTCCCTTGTCACCCCCTTCTCTCTCCCTCTCCCTTCTCTCTCCCTATCCCTTCTCTCTCCCTTTCCTTGTCTCTCCCTCTCCCTTGTCTCTCCATTCTCTCTCCCTATCCCTTCTCTCTCCCTCTTCCTTCTCTCTCCCTCTTACTTCTCACTCCCTTTCCATGCTCTCTCCCTTTCCATGCTCTCTCCCTTTTCCTTATCTCTCCATTCTCTCCCTTTTCCTTGCCTCCCCTTTCCTTCGCTCTCCCTCTCCCTTCTCTCTCTCTCCACTCCCTTCTCTCTCTCTCCACTCCCTTCTCTCTCTCTCCCCCTCCCTTCTCTCTCCCTCTCCCTTATAACTCCCTCGTCATTCCCTCTACCTCTCTCTCTCCCTCTCCCTTCTCTCTCTCTCCCTTTTCTCTCTCCTCTCTCCCTCTCCCTTCTCTCTCCCTCTCCCTTCTCTCTCCCTTTTCCTTGTCACTCCCTCATCACTCTCTTTCTCTCCCTTCTCTCTCTCTCTCCCTTTTCTCTCTCCCTCTTCCTTCGCTCTCCCTATCCCTTCTCTCTCCCTTTCCTTGTCTCTCCCTCTTCCTTGTCTCTCCATTCTCTCTCCCTTCTCATTCTCTCTCCCTTTTCCTTCTATCTCCCTTTCCTTCTCTCTCCCTTTTCCTTCTCTCTCCCTTTTCCTTCTCTCTCCCTTTTCTTTCTCTCTCCATTTTCTCACTCCCTTCTCTATCCCTCTGCCTTCTCTCTCCCTTCTCTCTCCCTATCCATTCTCTCTCCCTCTTCCTTCTCTCTCCCTCTTCCTTCTCTCTCCCTTTCCAATCTCTCTCCCTTTTCCTTGTCTCTCCATTCTCTCCCTTTTCCTTTCCCCTCCCCTTTCCTTTGCTCTCCCTCTCCCTTCTCTCTCTCTCCACTCCCTTCTCTCTCTCTCTCCCCCTCCCTTCTCTATCCCTCTCCCTTATAACTCCCTGATCATTCCCTCTACCTCTCTCTCCCCCTCTCCCTTCTCTCTCTCTCCCTTTCCCTTCTCTCGCACCCTCTTCCTTCTCTCTGTCTATCCCTCTCCCTTCTCTCTCTCCCTTCTCTCTCTCCTCTCTCCCTCTCCCTTCTCTCTCCCTCTCCCTTCTCTCTCCCTTTTCCTTGTCACTCCCTCATCACTCTCTCCCTCTCCCTTCTCTCTCCCTCTCCCTTCTCTCTCCCTATCCCTTCTCTCTCCCTATCCCTTCTCTCTCCCTTTCCTTGTCTCTCCCTCTCCCTTGTCTCTCCATTCTCTCTCCCTCTTCCTTCTCTCTCCCTCTTCCTTCTCTCTCCCTTTTCCTTCTATCTCCCTTTCCTTCTCTCTCCCTTTACCTTCTCTCTCCCTTTACCTTCTCTCTCATTTTGCCTTCTCTCTCCCTTTTCTCTCCCTTTTCTCTCCCTTTTCTCTCCCTTTTCTCTCCCTTTTCTCTCCCTTTTCTTTTCCTTTTCTCTCCCTTTTCCTTTTCTCTCCCTCTCCCTTCTCTCTCCCTCTCCCTTCTCTGTCCCTCCTCTCACACTTGTCTCTCCCTGCTTTCTCTCTCTCCCTTCTCTCTCCCTCTCTTCTCTCTCCCTCTCCCTTCTCTCTCCCTCTCCCTTCTCTCAATTTTTTTCTCTCTTACTCCCACTCTATCTCTTTCACTTCAACCCGTCTCTTGCTCTCACACACATTTCTTTCTTCCACTTCTCTCTCTCTCTTTTTCTTTCTCACACCCTCTCTTTCTCTCCCTGCTCTCTATTACTCTCCCTGACTAGCATCCCTGCTCCTTCTAAATCACCTGTATTTTACTCTCACAAATGTCCTTTCTTTCTCTCTCTCTTTCAAGGACTACCACTCTCCCCTCTCTCTCACAAACCCCTCTCTCACTCAGTCTAAGCATTGTTTATTTAGTCCATCAGTGAAAGAGGGTCCTCAACTGCATTGCTCTAAAGGGGATTGCATTATATTTTTTCACTTATCTTGGGTAAAATTTATTTGCAGTATGAAAATAGGTAAGTTCGTCTATCAAGATGATGTTCACAAAGGACATACTAACAAGGAGGTAAGTAGTTGAGGTAAGTGAGTACACCTACACAATGCATTGCTTTTATCTCTCAGGATATAAAGCTTTGAGTTGATTTCTCTCCCTTTACACGAGTGTGCCCTTTTAGAGTCAGGCAGTGAACTCTTCGCTACTGTCCCATCTGCAGCGCTAGCTCGACTGTAAATTGGGGGAAGAAAGCATACCCCTTTACGGACGATAGACAGTAGTGCTTCTTCACTCCTAGCATACGGCAGAGGAGAAGCTCCGCTCTGTACAAAACGGATCTAGTCCTCAATGTCCAAGTACTTAGTAGTGAGGTAAAAGCTAGCTCTTTACCTCTAAGGGTGCCTCTCGCTAACATGCAACGAATGCAAGAGTTTTCAAATTTTTGAATGACTAACTGCATATAAATGCAACATGTCAATTGGATAGGGAATAGAATATATACAACAAAATAGAAAGGGCAGGCTCACAGACTGATTCCATGCCCTCCCTCACCCGCTCTTGACCCATGTTCACTATCACCCACCACCTCATCCACCTTCACCCTCACACTCATCCACCTTCACCCACCCACCATTGCCCCCTCACCAACACCTTCACTCACCCACACCTTCACTCATCCCCCTACCTCACCTACATTCACCAACCTTTAACCCCACTTAAACACACCCTCCCTCTTCCACCTTAATCTTCACCCTCCCTCACCCATGTTCACTCTACCTTACTGGCCTCAACCTTACCTACAAAGCCTCCTATACCCATATTAACCATCCCTCACCCACCTTCAACATCACCTTCCCACACCCTCCTTCACCCAACCTCCCTCACCCACCTTCTACCCTCATCATCCATATTAAAATTCACCTTCACCACCCTTACCTGCACACCAATACCCAGCCTCACCCTTGCCCACTCACCCATACCTGAACTGACCCACACTTTTTTCACCCACCTTCATCCTCACCCTCCCAGACACATTTACTCACCCTCCCTAATCCACCTTCAACACCACCTACCCACTCTCTTCATCATCCACCTTCCCTCAAAAACCTTCAACCTCCTTACCCACACCCACCATACATCCCTAAACCTCCCTCACCCACCTACCCACAACCTCCCTCACGTTCTTACCCACTTACACTTTTTCTTACCACACTTTCAACCCCAAACCACACCCTCCCTAAATTGTTCAGAACTTAACTCTCATTGGCCAAGTACCTAAATGAGTCACATAACTAAAAATGTTCTATTCTTTTTTCACCAAACACAAATACAAAAATAATCGTAAGGGTCAACCCTAACCCTAACTTTCAACGCTAACCCTAACTCTTCTCTGATTGGTTAGTACCCAAATGAGTCACATACCTAAATTTTCGTATTCCCCTATAACCCTAACCCTAACCCTAACCCTAACCCTAACCCTAACCCTAACCCTAACTCTTCTCTGATTGGTTAGTACCCAAATGAGTCACATACCTAAATTTTCGTATTCCCCTATAACCCTAACCCTAACCCTAACCCTAACCCTAATACCCTAACCCTAACCCTAACCCTAACCCTAACTCTTCTCTGATTGGTTAGTACCCAAATGAGTCACATACCTAAATTTTCGTATTCCCCTATCACCCTGGGCCAAACAAAAATAGAAAAATAATCCTAACTTTCAACCCTAACTTTCAACCCTAACTTTCAACCCTAACTTTCAACCCTAACTTTCAACCCTAACTCTTCTCTGATTGGTTAGTACCCAAATGAGTCACATACCTAAATTTTCGTATTCCCCTATAACCCTAACCCTAACCCTAACCCTAACCCTAACCCTAACCCTAACCCTAACCCTAACCCTAACCCTAAATTTTTGTATTCCCCTATAACCCTGGGCCAAACAAAAATAGAAAAATAATCATAAGTGTCAACCCTAACTTTCAACCCTAACTTTCAAACCTAACTTTCAACCCTAACTTTCAACCCTAACTCTTCTCTGATTGGTTAGTACCCAAATGAGTCACATACCTAAATTTTTGTATTCCCCTATAACCCTGGGCCAAACAAAAATAGAAAAATAATCCTAAGTGTCAACCCTAACTTTCAACCCTAACTTTCAACCCTAACTTTCAACCCTAACTTTCAACCCTAACTCTTCTCTGATTGGTTAGTACCCAAATGAGTCACATACCTAAATTTTCGTATTCCCCTATAACCCTGGGCCAAACAAAAATAGAAAAATAATCCTAAGTGTCAACCCTAACTTTCAACCCTAACTTTCAACCCTAACTTTCAACCCTAACTTTCAACCCTAACTCTTCTCTGATTGGTTAGTACCCAAATGAGTCACATACCTAAATTTTCGTATTCCCCTATAACCCTGGGCCAAACAAAAATAGAAAAATAATCCTAAGTGTCAACCCTAACTTTCAACCCTAACTTTCAACCCTAACTTTCAACCCTAACTTTCAACCCTAACTTTCAACCCTAACTTTCAACACTAACTTTCAACCCTAACTCTTCTCTGATTGGTTAGTACCCAAATGAGTCACATACCTAAATTTTCGTATTCCCCTATAACCCTGGGCCAAACAAAAATAGAAAAATAATCCTAAGTGTCAACCCTAACTTTCAACCCTAACTTTCAACCCTAACTTTCAACCCTAACTTTCAACCCTAACTTTCAACCCTAACTCTTCTCTGATTGGTTAGTACCCAAATGAGTCACATACCTAAATTTTCGTATTCCCCTATAACCCTGGGCCAAACAAAAATAGAAAAATAATCCTAAGTGTCAACCCTAACTTTCAACCCTAACTTTCAACCCTAACTCTTCTCTGATTGGTTAGTACCCAAATGAGTCACATACCTAAATTTTCGTATTCCCCTATAACCCTGGGCCAAACAAAAATAGAAAAATAATCCTAAGTGTCAACCCTAACTTTCAACCCTAACTTTCAACCCTAACTTTCAACCCTAACTTTCAACCCTAACTCTTCTCTGATTGGTTAGTACCCAAATGAGTCACATACCTAAATTTTCGTATTCCCCTATAACCCTGGGCCAAACAAAAATAGAAAAATAATCCTAAGTGTCAACCCTAACTTTCAACCCTAACTTTCAACCCTAACTTTCAACCCTAACTCTTCTCTGATTGGTTAGTACCCAAATGAGTCACATACCTAAATTTTCGTATTCCCCTATAACCCTGGGCCAAACAAAAATAGAAAAATAATCCTAAGTGTCAACCCTAACTTTCAACCCTAACTTTCAACCCTAACTCTTCTCTGATTGGTTAGTACCCAAATGAGTCACATACCTAAATTTTCGTATTCCCCTATAACCCTAACCCTAACCCTAACCCTAACCCTAACCCTAACCCTAACTTTCAACCCTAACTTTCAACCCTAACTCTTCTCTGATTGGTTAGTACCCAAATGAGTCACATACCTAAATTTTCGTATTCCCCTATAACCCTAACCCTAACCCTAACCCTAACCCTAACCCTAAATTTTCGTATTCCCCTATAACCCTAACCCTAACCCTAACCCTAACCCTAACCCTAACCCTAACAATCCTAAGTGTCAACCCTAACTTTCAACCCTAACTTTCAACCCTAACTTTCAACCCTAACTCTTCTCTGATTGGTTAGTACCCAAATGAGTCACATACCTAAATTTTCGTATTCCACTATAACCCTGGGCCAAACAAAAATAGAAAAATAATCCTAAGTGTCAACCCTAACTTTCAACCCTAACTTTCAACCCTAACTTTCAACCCTAACTCTTCTCTGATTGGTTAGTACCCAAATGAGTCACATACCTAAATTTTCGTATTCCCCTATAACCCTGGGCCAAACAAAAATAGAAAAATAATCCTAAGTGTCAACCCTAACTTTCAACCCTAACTTTCAACCCTAACTCTTCTCTGATTGGTTAGTACCCAAATGAGTCACATACCTAAATTTTCGTATTCCCCTATAACCCTAACCCTAACCCTAACCCTAACCCTAACCCTAACTTTCAACCCTAACTTTCAACCCTAACTCTTCTCTGATTGGTTAGTACCCAAATGAGTCACATACCTAAATTTTCGTATTCCCCTATAACCCTAACCCTAACCCTAACCCTAACCCTAAATTTTCGTATTCCCCTATAACCCTAACCCTAACCCTAACCCTAACCCTAACCCTAACAATCCTAAGTGTCAACCCTAACTTTCAACCCTAACTTTCAACCCTAACTTTCAACCCTAACTCTTCTCTGATTAGTTAGTACCCAAATGAGTCACATACCTAAATTTTCGTATTCCCCTATAACCCTGGGCCAAACAAAAATAGAAAAATAATCCTAAGTGTCAACCCTAACTTTCAACCCTAACTTTCAACCCTAACTTTCAACCCTAACTTTCAACACTAACTTTCAACACTAACTTTCAACCCTAACTCTTCTCTGATTGGTTAGTACCCAAATGAGTCACATACCTAAATTTTCGTATTCCCCTATAACCCTGGGCCAAACAAAAATAGAAAAATAATCCTAAGTGTCAACCCTAACTTTCAACCCTAACTTTCAACCCTAACTTTCAACCCTAACTTTCAACCCTAACTTTCAACCCTAACTCTTCTCTGATTGGTTAGTACCCAAATGAGTCACATACCTAAATTTTCGTATTCCCCTATAACCCTGGGCCAAACAAAAATAGAAAAATAATCCTAAGTGTCAACCCTAACTTTCAACCCTAACTTTCAACCCTAACTCTTCTCTGATTGGTTAGTACCAAAATGAGTCACATACCTAAATTTTCGTATTCCCCTATAACCCTGGGCCAAACAAAAATAGAAAAATAATCCTAAGTGTCAACCCTAACTTTCAACCCTAACTTTCAACCCTAACTTTCAACCCTAACTTTCAACCCTAACTTTCAACCCTAACTCTTCTCTGATTGGTTAGTACCCAAATGAGTCACATACCTAAATTTTCGTATTCCCCTATAACCCTAACCCTAACCCTAACCCTAACCCTAACCCTAACTCTTCTCTGATTGGTTAGTACCCAAATGAGTCACATACCTAAATTTTCGTATTCCCCTATAACCCTAACCCTAACCCTAACCCTAACCCTAACCCTAACCCTAACTTTCAACCCTAACTCTTCTCTGATTGGTTAGTACCCAAATGAGTCACATACCTACATTTTCGTATTCCCCTATAACCCTGGGCCAAACAAAAATAGAAAAATAATCCTAAGTGTCAACCCTAACTTTCAACCCTAACTTTCAACCCTAACTTTCAACCCTAACTTTCAACCCTAACTTTCAACCCTAACTTTCAACCCTAACTCTTCTCTGATTGGTTAGTACCCAAATGAGTCACATACCTAAATTTTCGTATTCCCCTATAACCCTGGGCCAAATAAAAATAGAAAAATAATCCAAAGTGTCAACCCTAACTTTCAACCCTAACTTTCAACCCTAACTTTCAACCCTAACTCTTCTCTGATTGGTTAGTACCCAAATGAGTCACATACCTAAATTTTCGTATTCCCCTATAACCCTGGGCCAAACAAAAATAGAAAAATAATCCTAAGTGTCAACCCTAACTTTCAACCCTAACTTTCAACCCTAACTTTCAACCCTAACTCTTCTCTGATTGGTTAGTACCCAAATGAGTCACATACCTAAATTTTCGTATTCCCCTATAACCCTGGGCCAAACAAAAATAGAAAAATAATCCTAACTTTCAACCCTAACTTTCAACCCTAACTTTCAACCCTAACTTTCAACCCTAACTCTTCTCTGATTGGTTAGTACCCAAATGAGTCACATACCTAAATTTTCGTATTCCCCTATAACCCTGGGCCAAACAAAAATAGAAAAATAATCCTAAGTGTCAACCCTAACTTTCAACCCTAACTTTCAACCCTAACTTTCAACCCTAACTTTCAACCCTAACTTTCAACCCTAACTCTTCTCTGATTGGTTAGTACCCAAATGAGTCACATACCTAAATTTTCGTATTCCCCTATAACCCTGGGCCAAACAAAAATAGAAAAATAATCCTAAGTGTCAACCCTAACTTTCAACCCTAACTTTCAACCCTAACTTTCAACCCTAACTCTTCTCTGATTGGTTAGTACCCAAATGAGTCACATACCTAAATTTTCGTATTCCCCTATAACCCTAACCCTAACCCTAACCCTAACCCTAACCCTAACCCTAACCCTAACCCTAACCCTAACTTTCAACCCTAACTCTTCTCTGATTGGTTAGTACCCAAATGAGTCACATACCTAAATTTTCGTATTCCCCTATAACCCTGGGCCAAACAAAAATAGAAAAATAATCCTAACTTTCAACCCTAACTTTCAACCCTAACTTTCAACCCTAACTCTTCTCTGATTGGTTAGTACCCAAATGAGTCACATACCTAAATTTTCGTATTCCCCTATAACCCTGGGCCAAACAAAAATAAAAAAATAATCCTAAGTGTCAACCCTAACTTTCAACCCTAACTTTCAACCCTAACTTTCATCCCTAACTTTCAACCCTAACTTTCAACCCAAACTCTTCTCTGATTGGTTAGTACCCAAATGAGTCACATACCTAAATTTTCGTATTCCCCTATAACCCTGGGCCAAACAAAAATAGAAAAATAATCCTAAGTGTCAACCCTAACTTTCAACCCTAACTTTCAACCCTAACTTTCAACCCTAACTCTTCTCTGATTGGTTAGTACCCAAATGAGTCACATACCTAAATTTTCGTATTCCCCTATAACCCTGGGCCAAACAAAAATAGAAAAATAATCCTAAGTGTCAACCCTAACTTTCAACCCTAACTTTCAACCCTAACTTTCAACCCTAACTTTCAACCCTAACTTTCAACCCTAACTTTCAACCCAAACTCTTCTCTGATTGGTTAGTACCCAAATGAGTCACATACCTAAATTTTCGTATTCCCCTATAACCCTGGGCCAAACAAAAATAGAAAAATAATCCTAAGTGTCAACCCTAACTTTCAACCCTAACTTTCAACCCTAACTTTCAACCCTAACTCTTCTTTGATTGGTTAGTACCCAAATGAGTCACATACCTAAATTTTCGTATTCCCCTATAACCCTGGGCCAAACAAAAATAGAAAAATAATCCTAAGTGTCAACCCTAACTTTCAACCCTAACTTTCAACCCTAACTTTCAACCCTAACTTTCAACCCTAACTTTCAACCCTAACTCTTCTCTGATTGGTTAGTACCCAAATGAGTCAAATACCTAAATTTTCGTATTCCCCTATAACCCTGGGCCAAACAAAAATAGAAAAATAATCCTAACTTTCAACCCTAACTTTCAACCCTAACTTTCAACCCTAACTCTTCTCTGATTGGTTAGTACCCAAATGAGTCACATACCTAAATTTTCGTATTCCCCTATAACCCTGGGCCAAACAAAAATAAAAAAATAATCCTAAGTGTCAACCCTAACTTTCAACCCTAACTTTCAACCCTAACTTTCAACCCTAACTTTCAACCCTAACTTTCAACCCTAACTTTCAACCCTAACTTTCAACCCAAACTCTTCTCTGATTGGTTAGTACCCAAATGAGTCACATACCTAAATTTTTGTATTCCCCTATAACCCTGGGCCAAACAAAAATAGAAAAATAATCCTAAGTGTCAACCCTAACTTTCAACCCTAACTTTCAACCCTAACTTTCAACCCTAACTCTTCTCTGATTGGTTAGTACCCAAATGCGTCACATACCTAAATTTTCGTATTCCCCTATAACCCTGGGCCAAACAAAAATAGAAAAATAATCCTAAGTGTCAACCCTAACTTTCAACCCTAACTTTCAACCCTAACTTTCAACCCTAACTCTTCTCTGATTGGTTAGTACCCAAATGAGTCACATACCTAAATTTTCGTATTCCCCTATAACCCTAACCCTAACCCTAACCCCCTAACCCCCTAACCCTAACCCCCTAACCCCCTAACCCTAACCCTAACCCTAACCCTAACCCTAAAACAAAAATAGAAAAATAATCCTAAGTGTCAACCCTAACTTTCAACCCTAACTTTCAACCCTAACTTTCAACCCTAACTTTCAACCCTAACTTTCAACCCTAACTCTTCTCTGATTGGTTAGTACCCAAATGAGTCACATACCTAAATTTTCGTATTCCCCTATAACCCTGGGCCAAACAAAAATAGAAAAATAATCCTAAGTGTCAACCCTAACTTTCAACCCTAACTTTCAACCCTAACTTTCAACCCTAACTTTCAACCCTAACTTTCAACCCTAACTTTCAACCCTAACTCTTCTCTGATTGGTTAGTACCCAAATGAGTCACATACCTAAATTTTCGTATTCCCCTATAACCCTGGGCCAAACAAAAATAGAAAAATAATCCTAACTTTCAACCCTAACTTTCAACCCTAACTTTCAACCCTAACTTTCAACCCTAACTTTCAACCCTAACTTTCAACCCTAACTCTTCTCTCATTGGTTAGTACCCAAATGAGTCACATACCTAAATTTTCGTATTCCCCTATAACCCTAACCCTAACCCTAACCCTAACTTTCAACCCTAACTTTCAACCCTAACTCTTCTCTGATTGGTTAGTACCCAAATGAGTCACATACCTAAATTTTCGTATTCCCCTATAACCCTGGGCCAAACAAAAATAGAAAAATAATCCTAAGTGTCAACCCTAACTTTCAACCCTAACTTTCAACCCTAACTTTCAACCCTAACTCTTCTCTGATTGGTTAGTACCCAAATGAGTCACATACCTAAATTTTCGTATTCCCCTATAACCCTAACCCTAACCCTAACCCTAACCCAACCCTAACCCTAACCCTAACCCTAACCCTAACTTTCAACCCTAACTTTCAACTCTAACTTTCAACCCTAACTCTTCTCTGATTGGTTAGTACCCAAATGAGTCACATACCTAAATTTTCGTATTCCCCTATAACCCTGGGCCAAACAAAAATAGAAAAATAATCCTAACTTTCAACCCTAACTTTCAACCCTAACTTTCAACCCTAACTCTTCTCTGATTGGTTAGTACCCAAATGAGTCACATACCTAAATTTTCGTATTCCCCTATAACCCTGGGCCAAACAAAAATAAAAAAATAATCCTAAGTGTCAACCCTAACTTTCAACCCTAACTTTCAACCCTAACTTTCAACCCTAACTTTCAACCCTAACTTTCAACCCTAACTTTCAACCCAAACTCTTCTCTGATTGGTTAGTACCCAAATGAGTCACATACCTAAATTTTCGTATTCCCCTATAACCCTGGGCCAAACAAAAATAGAAAAATAATCCTAAGTGTCAACCCTAACTTTCAACCCTAACTTTCAACCCTAACTTTCAACCCTAACTCTTCTCTGATTGGTTAGTACCCAAATGAGTCACATACCTAAATTTTCGTATTCCCCTATAACCCTGGGCCAAACAAAAATAGAAAAATAATCCTAAGTGTCAACCCTAACTTTCAACCCTAACTTTCAACCCTAACTTTCAACCCTAACTTTCAACCCTAACTTTCAACCCTAACTTTCAACCCAAACTCTTCTCTGATTGGTTAGTACCCAAATGAGTCACATACCTAAATTTTCGTATTCCCCTATAACCCTGGGCCAAACAAAAATAGAAAAATAATCCTAAGTGTCAACCCTAACTTTCAACCCTAACTTTCAACCCTAACTTTCAACCCTAACTCTTCTCTGATTGGTTAGTACCCAAATGAGTCACATACCTAAATTTTCGTATTCCCCTATAACCCTGGGCCAAACAAAAATAGAAAAATAATCCTAAGTGTCAACCCTAACTTTCAACCCTAACTTTCAACCCTAACTTTCAACCCTAACTTTCAACCCTAACTCTTCTCTGATTGGTTAGTACCCAAATGAGTCACATACCTAAATTTTCGTATTCCCCTATAACCCTGGGCCAAACAAAAATAGAAAAATAATCCTAACTTTCAACCCTAACTTTCAACCCTAACTTTCAACCCTAACTCTTCTCTGATTGGTTAGTACCCAAATGAGTCACATACCTAAATTTTCGTATTCCCCTATAACCCTGGGCCAAACAAAAATAAAAAAATAATCCTAAGTGTCAACCCTAACTTTCAACCCTAACTTTCAACCCTAACTTTCAACCCTAACTTTCAACCCAAACTCTTCTCTGATTGGTTAGTACCCAAATGAGTCACATACCTAAATTTTCGTATTCCCCTATAACCCTGGGCCAAACAAAAATAGAAAAATAATCCTAAGTGTCAACCCTAACTTTCAACCCTAACTTTCAACCCTAACTTTCAACCCTAACTCTTCTCTGATTGGTTAGTACCCAAATGCGTCACATACCTAAATTTTCGTATTCCCCTATAACCCTGGGCCAAACAAAAATAGAAAAATAATCCTAAGTGTCAACCCTAACTTTCAACCCTAACTTTCAACCCTAACTTTCAACCCTAACTTTCAACCCTAACTTTCAACCCTAACTCTTCTCTGATTGGTTAGTACCCAAATGAGTCACATACCTAAATTTTCGTATTCCCCTATAACCCTGGGCCAAACAAAAATAGAAAAATAATCCTAAGTGTCAACCCTAACTTTCAACCCTAACTTTCAACCCTAACTTTCAACCCTAACTTTCAACCCTAACTTTCAACCCTAACTTTCAACCCTAACTTTCAACCCTAACTTTCAACCCTAACTTTCAACCCAAACTCTTCTCTGATTGGTTAGTACCCAAATGAGTCACATACCTAAATTTTCGTATTCCCCTATAACCCTGGGCCAAACAAAAATAGAAAAATAATCCTAAGTGTCAACCCTAACTTTCAACCCTAACTTTCAACCCTAACTCTTCTCTGATTGGTTAGTACCCAAATGAGTCACATACCTAAATTTTCGTATTCCCCTATAACCCTGGGCCAAACAAAAATAGAAAAATAATCCTAAGTGTCATCAACCCTAACTTTCAACCCTAACTTTCAACCCTAACTTTCAACCCTAACTCTTCTCTGATTGGTTAGTACCCAAATGAGTCACATACCTAAATTTTCGTATTCCCCTATAACCCTGGGCCAAACAAAAATAGAAAAATAATCCTAACTTTCAACCCTAACTTTCAACCCTAACTTTCAACCCTAACTCTTCTCTGATTGGTTAGTACCCAAATGAGTCACATACCTAAATTTTCGTATTCCCCTATAACCCTGGGCCAAACAAAAATAAAAAAATAATCCTAAGTGTCAACCCTAACTTTCAACCCTAACTTTCAACCCTAACTTTCAACCCTAACTTTCAACCCAAACTCTTCTCTGATTGGTTAGTACCCAAATGAGTCACATACCTAAATTTTCGTATTCCCCTATAACCCTGGGCCAAACAAAAATAGAAAAATAATCCTAAGTGTCAACCCTAACTTTCAACCCTAACTTTCAACCCTAACTTTCAACCCTAACTCTTGTCTGATTGGTTAGTACCCAAATGCGTCACATACCTAAATTTTCGTATTCCCCTATAACCCTGGGCCAAACAAAAATAGAAAAATAATCCTAAGTGTCAACCCTAACTTTCAACCCTAACTTTCAACCCTAACTTTCAACCCTAACTTTCAACCCTAACTTTCAACCCTAACTTTCAACCCTAACTCTTCTCTGATTGGTTAGTACCCAAATGAGTCACATACCTAAATTTTCGTATTCCCCTATAACCCTGGGCCAAACAAAAATAGAAAAATAATCCTAACTTTCAACCCTAACTTTCAACCCTAACTTTCAACCCTAACTTTCAACCCTAACTTTCAACCCTAACTCTTCTCTGATTGGTTAGTACCCAAATGAGTCACATACCTAAATTTTCGTATTCCCCTATAACCCTGGGCCAAACAAAAATAGAAAAATAATCCTAAGTGTCAACCCTAACTTTCAACCCTAACTTTCAACCCTAACTTTCAACCCTAACTCTTCTCTGATTGGTTAGTACCCAAATGAGTCACATACCTACATTTTCGTATTCCCCTATAACCTTGGGCCAAACAAAAATAGAAAAATAATCCTAACTTTCAACCCTAACTTTCAACCCTAACTTTCAACCCTAACTTTCAACCCTAACTTTCAACCCTAACTCTTCTCTGATTGGTTAGTACCCAAATGAGTCACATACCTAAATTTTCGTATTCCCCTATAACCCTGGGCCAAACAAAAATAGAAAAATAATCCTAAGTGTCAACCCTAACTTTCAACCCTAACTTTCAACCCTAACTTTCAACCCTAACTTTCAACCCTAACTCTTCTCTGATTGGTTAGTACCCAAATGAGTCACATACCTAAATTTTCGTATTCCCCTATAACCCTGGGCCAAACAAAAATAAAATAATCCTAAGTGTCAACCCTAACTTTCAACCCTAACTTTCAACCCTAACTTTCAACCCTAACTTTCAACCCTAACTCTTCTCTGAGTGGTTAGTACCCAAATGAGTCACATACCTAAATTTTCGTATTCCCCTATAACCCTAACCCTAACCCTAACGTTTATCTCTATGGCAATGAACAGACCCGCTTATTGCCCCCCGGTCCGACCCCCCAGAGATGGACTCCAACTGGACAAGCACAGTCTCACCAAGTATGTGGAGGGCACTGATCGGATTGACATGTTTCTAAGGAACTTTGAAACGCAGTGCCGGCGGTACGGGGTGCTTCCCCAGCATAGGGTTGCACTCCTGGACCCGCTACTCTCCAGCTTGGCTAAACAGACTTTGATGGCGCTTACAGAGGAGTTTGCTGATGACTATGACCACCTGAAAGAACTTTTGCTGTTTCAGCATGGTTTTACCCCTGAAGCTTACCGGGGTAAGTTCCGGCTGGAGGAGAGGCACCCTCAGGAGACCTATGTCACTTATGTGACCCGCATGGCTTTGTATGGGTTACACTGGGTGGAGGGCTCTGAGGCCAAGACTTACCAACGCCTGCTGGACCTCATCTTTCAGGAGCAGCTCATGCAGCAGTGCCCGCCGGCGGTGAGGGCTTTTGTGTATGATAAAAAGCCCAAGACCTACACCGAGGCGGCGAGGATGGCAGATGACTATGTGGTCAGCCGGTCCCAGATGACCGCCAAGGTACCAGCCAAAGCGGTAACCCCACCGGCGCCGGCCAAGAAAGCTGTGAGTACCCCCCAGTGGACCCAAAAGCCGCCTGCGGGCAGCGGGTCACAGAAGGCGGGAGAGCTCCGGCATGAGCGCCGGTGCTACAATTGCAACAGCACTGGTCACATCAGACCAGATTGCCCGGAACCCCTGCGTTCCAACGGACCCTATCGAGGGCAACGCACCCCAGCTGCAAAGCCGGTAGCCCGCGTGCGGGTGGCTTCCACCAAAGAACCAGGACCGGTCATGGAAACAACTCCCAGCGAGACGTCCCATGTCACCCCTACCCCGGTTTCTTCAGTGCCTACAGCCAGGAGCGGAGGACATCACAGCGCAGACCTGCAGCAGACGGACGGCAGGAGCAAGCATCTCACCCCAGTCACAGTCGGTGACCGGCAAGCAGTTGGCTTACTTGATTCAGGAGCTGCAGTGACCCTGGTCCGACCTGATATGGTCCGGCCAGAGGAATTGATCCCAGGCCCTGGGATACAGATCACTGTGGCTGACGGAGAGCCACGTTTCCTGCAGGTGGCCCGCATTTTTTTGGATTGGGGGGTGGGCAAGGGTGTGCGGGAGGTGGGGGTTTTACCAGGTTTGGATGCTGAAATTCTTTTGGGCAATGACCTGGGACCGATGACCTGCACCTACGACCGTGTGCCCCAGCCCGCTGCAGTGGCGGCGGTTACCCGGATCCAGACCGCGGCAATGTCGGCGGTGGCCACCCCAGTCCCCCAGCCTTTGGGACCAACGTTAGCGGAGGGCACAGAGGAGCCCAGGGAGGTAAGCCAGGATCAGTTGCAACCACAGGCTGACTTACTGTTCCCCCTTACCGTGTCCCCTTCCCCTGACAATGACATGACTGGGGGGGGGCAGATTTAGGAGCCCAGTTTAGGGAGGCAGTGAAGGCAGACCCTACCCTGGCCGGCGTGAGACTTCGGGCGTCCGAATCTCAGGCAGGGGAGGGCACTGAGCGCTGCCTATGGCATAAGGGACTCCTATACAGAGAAGAAGGGAACCCGAGAATAGAGAAGGGATTGACCGGTAAGCGACAGCTAGTAGTACCCCAGGGGTACCGACAGCAATTGTTATGGGTAGCTCACTCTATTCCGTTAGCGGGACATCAGGGGGTCACCAGAACGCGAGCCCGGTTATTGCAGCGTTATTTCTGGCCGGGGGCATCCAGGGATGCGGCTGATTTCTGCCGCTCCTGTGATGTCTGCCAGCGAGTAGGTAAGGCGGGCGACCGTGTGAAGGCACCCCTGAGACCCCTACCGATAATAGGGGAACCCTTCCAGAAGGTAGCGATGGACCTGATAGGACCCCTCATGATTCCTAGCAGGTCAGGGAAGTGCTACATCCTCACGGTGGTGGATTTTGCCACCCGGTACCCTGAGGCGGTAGCGCTGGGCACCATAAGTGCCAAGACAGTGGCAGCAGCTTTGCTGAACATTTTTGCTAGGGTAGGTTTCCCTAGTGAGATCCTAACTGATCAGGGGTCGCAGTTCATGAGTGAACTGTTACATTGTCTCTGGGATGCCTGCGGTGTACAGCACCAGCGCACTACCCCTTACCATCCCCAAACAAACGGATTATGTGAGAGGTTTAATGGTACCCTGAAGCAGATGCTTCGGACCTTTATAGAGGCGGAGGGGAAAGACTGGGAGATTCACCTGCAGCACTTGCTGTTTGCATACCGAGAGGTACCGCAAGAATCTACAGGCTTCTCCCCCTTCGAGCTACTATATGGCCGCAGGGTACGTGGACCTCTGGACCTCTTCCGTGAGGGATGGGAGGGGAAGACTACTGCTACTGATGCTTCAGTGATCCAGTATGTAGTAGATCTCAGAGACCGGTTAGAGATGCTTATGGGGGTGGCCCAGGACCACCTCAGGGCTGCTCAGACCAAGCAGAAGCAATGGTATGACCAGCAGGCCGTAGCAGAGAATTCATCCCAGGACAGCAGGTGCTTGTTCTCAAACCCACTCGGGAGAACAAGCTGATGGCTGCCTGGTCGGGACCGTACCCGGTTATCCGAAAGGTGAATGAGTGCAACTATGTTGTACAGGTAGCGCCTGAGAGGCACAAGACATATCACATTAATATGTTAAAGGAATACAGAGCACCGAGTATGGGAGCAGTAATGGCCATTTGTAGCCCACTGCTGGAGGATCCGGCGAGCAATGCTCTGCCTGATCTCCTAGGGGAGGCAAAGCAAGGAAACACTGTTGAGTAGGTACAGATCGGGGCACAGTTGAGTGCTAGGCAGAAGGGAGAAGCCAGGGACATGCTAGCTCAGTATAGCGCCCTCTTCACTGACATGCCAGGGACCACACATCTCACCAAACACCCAGTACACACAGGGGACCTGCAGCCTCTGCATAAGCACGCTTATAGAGTGTCAGCAGAGGTCAAGACAAGTATGGAGAGAGAGATTGAGGAGATTCTGACCCTAGGGGTAATTACTCCGTCCCAGAGCCCTTGGGCAAGTCCAGTAGTCCTAGTGCCTAAGAAGGACAAAACCACCCGGTTTTGTGTGGACTACCGGTTGCTCAACGCTGGGACGGTGTCAGATGCTTACCCCATGCCCCGCATGGATGAGTTACTAGATGAACTCGCGGGGGCAAAGTATCTGACCACCATGGATCTGAGCAAAGGCTACTGGCAGATTCCCCTGACCCTGGAGGCTAGGGAGAAGTCAGCATTCTTCACTCCAAGTGGCCTCTATGAGTTTTTGGTGATGCCATTTGGGATGAAGAATGCCCCGGCTACCTTCCAACGCCTGGTCAATAGGTTACTGGAAGGGATGCAGAGCTATGCCAGGGCTTACTTAGATGACATTGCTGTCTTTAGTAATTCCTGGGAATCCCACATAGGACATGTAGCTGCGGTGCTGGATAGAATCAGGGAGGCTGGGCTTACCTTAAAACCCACTAAGTGTACACTGGCGACACACTTTATTCGAGCTCGGCTAGTCCCACGAATTCGGGTATACCCGGGTGTATTGAGGTTTGTGACTGTTTTCTGCCCGAGTGCATTGAGGTATTTTCCAGGCAGGGATTGAAGCATTTTATTCCCGCTGGCTGCAATACTGCACAGTATATATATATATATATACTGCATTACAATTCATGAATTTATGCCATCTGGTAGACATGCGAAGCATTGCAGCCTATTAAATCCTAATCATTATCATTTAACAGATCAGCCGCCCGTCAGCCAGGCATGAACCCAGGCTGGGAAGGCAAACGCAACGGGGCTTGTCAGAGGTGAGGAGCGGCGCATTCCAGGTATCTGCCAGGTACATACTGGGTATTTGCTCGAATAAAGTGTGTCGGTGCAGTATGGTAGGTATGGCAGAAGTCCTGTACTTAGGGCACAGGGTGGGTGGAGGGCATTTCAAGCCAGAGCCAGCCAAGGTAGAAGCCATAGTTCAGTGGCCTGTTCCAAAAACCAAGAAACAGGTCATGGCCTTTTTGGGCACCGCAGGGTACTACAGGAAATTTGTCCCACAGTACAGCGCCGTGGCCAAACCCCTGACTGATCTGACTAAGAAGCAACTGCCTGTGCTTATTACCTGGTCTCCTGCTGTGAAACTGCTTTCCAGGCACTGAAGGCTGCGCTTGCTGAGGCCCCCATCCTGGCTGCCCCAGATTATACCAAGCATTTTCTTATTCAGACTGATGCCTCAGACTTTGGTGTGGGGGCTGTGTTGAGCCAGGTGGGGGACGACGGCAAAGAGCACCCTGTGGTGTATCTCAGTCGCAAACTGCTCCCCAGGGAGGTGGCATATGCCACCATTGAAAAGGAGTGCTTGGCCATTGTGTGGGCACTCAAAAAGCTCCAGCCCTATGTCTATGGGAGGGCTTTCACGGTCATTACCGACCACAATCCCCTGAGCTGGCTACAGAGGGTATCAGGGGAAAATGCCAAACTGCTGAGATGGAGCTTGGCTTTGCAAGAATTTGAATTCACCATTCAGCACAAAAAGGGTAGTGAAAACAGCAATGCTGATGGACTTTCACGCCAGGACTATCCCTCTGAGACTGAATTCATTAATGGTGCCAGCAGTGCCCCACTCCCCGTCAGGGCCAGTGGGCCACAGGACACGCATTAAGAAGGGGAGGTGTAGAGGGAGAGAGGGGGTGGCCCGGTATTAAAGGGGTTGCACCCCATTTGGCCACCCCTGACCGCACCAGGGAGACAAGGGGTTAACTGGGCTGAGGTCCAGAAATGTGATGTAACCCTTGTTATGACATGTAAATGTATTTTCCCCTGTTCCATTGTAATGTCTGGTTACTCAGTGTTTGCATCACACACACACTAGAATCCATCCGGGAGCACAAGGGTTAATAATTCTTTAATGATTATAGCTCTTTGTGTAAGTTTCCCGCCTTTTCGGGCACCATTTTGCAGGTCCCCATTGGCCGCCATTAGGGCTCAATGCATTTCAATAGGAATTTGTGCTGTTTTCGTCCTGTTTCCTGTAGTGACCAGCAGGTGGCGTCCGAGAGGGAGAGCGGCGGTTTCCCATTGAAAGTCAATGGGCTCATTGACTTCAATGGAGATGCCTCGAGGTAACCTAGTTGGCTGCCGTCCAGACCGCAAACCGCAAAGCGGATACAATGTCCTTCAAAAGAGCTAAAATCACTGGGTCAAGTTCAACGTCAATTAGCGGGGAAATAAACTGTTTTAGGGCACCTAGGGATAAAATTCTTTTTGCCCCTAGTTCCTAAGCGTCCCCCCACTCGACCACCACCGGGTCCCCGAATCCTGGACCCCCGATAAGGGTCGAACCAGATAGAGCGGGTCGCGCCATAGGCTTTGCCGGCGGCGGCAGAAACGGCTCAGAAAAATGACTAAGTGAGAAATGCTGAATTTTAGGAATCCATATCTCCGGTTCCGGAGGGTTCAGCGGATCAGGGTTTGGGGTATCTGTAGCCACTGCTCCGGCATCGCTGCAGAACCATCCTTGACCCGCTTGGACCAACCCGACGGAGTATGGACCCCCTTGAAGTTCGGGACTTTTCCCATAAACTTCAATGGCAGAAAACCCCCATTGACTTCAATGGCGGCGATTTACCATTGAAAGTCTATGGCGGAGCTGCCCGTTGTTTTCAATGGGGATTTAGTGAAAAGCTGAGATTTCTTTTTCAATGGAGATTTTTGTATTAAAATGATTTAATGTGCATTGGTGTAACTCCGGTTTCTTAGGTCGTAGCAAGTCGCTTTTTGGACCATATGGTGTCCCAGTTCTGGCAATGCGAACTGGGAAGTTTGGACCTGCTAAACCTAACGGAACCGGATATTTTAATACGTTTATGTTTTATGCTTAATAGTGTATCTTAAGGTATGGACAAAGACCCAGAAGAGATTCTTTTGGGCCATAAGGTAGCAGATGGCCCTGGGGACGCCGCTATGTCTAGGATTTAAGTGCTGTTCAAAGAGTTTTATCACCCTCACTGTTTATCCGAAGCCCAAACCAGGGCAGGTCTTAAGTGTTCCAGTTAACACCTTTCAACAAAGGTTTTCCTGCCAGAACTCCAAATGGTAGACTGTCTGGCATTCCTGACGTAAATGTGGGGCTTCAGAAATGAGACCCCCAGAGTTCTACTGCGCATGTGCCAACTAGCAGGGGGGCATGGGTCAGAATGCTTTCCCACGTTAGTGAGTGGCTGGAGGTAATTGTAAACCAATCCCCTGTGCTTAAGGTTAAGAATAGAAGGAGAATGGTTTATAAACTGCTGTCCACCCATATATCCTTTGTCTTCGTTTGCTGATATGGTTACCTGATATCACCTGAATGATTTCCTCACTGCTGAAAGAAATGCTACATCATACTTCTCATTCCCCAACCCTTAAGTAAGTGTACTTCTTGTTCGTTACTGTATTATCTGTTGTGTTCACCTATATTCTAAGGAATAAATACAATTTATTATATCTTAAGCCTCGTTCAGTTCAAACCCAATTATTTTTGTGTAATATTAATAAGCCTGTGGAAGCTATCGTCACAAGGAGGTATTATAGTGTGTATTGTGGGGAGAATTAGTGTGTGTGTTGTTTGGGAGTGATATTCGGGAGGATTGTGTGTGCAGAAGGAAGAATGAGTGAGGGGGGAGTAAGGGAGCAGGATTGAATGAGAGGGGGTCATTGAGTGATAGCGGGGAGGGGAGGGAAGAGTGAGGAGAGTGGGTGTAGGAGGGAGCAGTGCAAGAGACCGTCGGGGGCAGAATACATGGTGAGAAGGGAGGCTGCCTAGAAGCATAAAAATCTACTTCACCACTGTTCTGTACTCTCTTCAATACTCTGTGTTACAGATCTCTCTGGCAAGAAATGGGGTCCAATGGCAAAGACTGCTCTAAATAAGATAGTATAAATGAACACAGAGAGAAATTCCAAAGAGTAACCCAAGAAAATACAAGTGAAATCTAATCGTAAGGTAATTAGTCCCATTAAGTGAAATACATAAAGGAATAGTCCATAAAAAAGCACAAAGGAAAAAAATAGGAGTACTTTATTGTGATGTTACATTTCAGAGAATATAAAATTATAGGAAAACAATTCCACTTTGTTCAGAAAACCAGAAAGTCTTGGTCCCAGGTGGACTGAATTTTTATTGCAAATAAGTTCCTTAATACACAAGTAAAGAATATAGTTACTTATTCTATTCTCTACTGTAAGACGTGCCACATTGCCCAATATTTGGGTACAGTGCCCAGATTGTGACCATGCACTACAGAGGTGAGATTCCCCCAACTCCAATTTGCTACACACTCCAAGAGAGATTATTGTGATCAGAGGTGGAATGAGAGGGGTGAGAAGGGTCGCTGCCCAGGGAGTAGCCTGACAGGGGGTACAGAAATCTCTTTTGGTGCATATATTGCGGAGCTGCATTGATTGACTTGTCAATCAGCTCTGCTGCCTATCCCATTGACATCATGATCCGGCACTGTGATCAGCTGCAGCGCTGACCCAGGTGTGTTAGTGCAGCACTTTACAGGGAGGGAAGAGGTTGTGGATGACAGATGCTGGGGATAGGCCATGAGTACGGGCCAGAGTAAGGTGGAGACTTTCTGTACTCTGCATACAGGACACTGCATGCATGACAGTGTCTGTGTGTGTGTGTGTGTATTCCAAGTGTCAGTGTGCATAAGTAAGTGTGCTCTGTAAGTATGCCTGTGTGGCAGGTATAGGGGGGTGGTTCAGCTGGAGGAACTTATCCAGGCACAAAAGCACATAGATGCCCCAGATTATACCACCCCAAATGCTGATAATATCCTGCTGCACTTTACAGAAGATGATGCAGATGTCAGTGGGTGGTGGGTTCATTAAATCCATCCATCATATCATAGCCACACTGTGCATATGATGTACTGAATCAATCACAGGAAGACATCTCCATGGTAGGGGTAGAAGTTAACAGAATATGTCCAGCACTGTGGTGTGTAGCCCATAAATAATAATTGTGCACATTACAGAACATACTTGCAACTGCAAGATCATTTTGCTGCTTGTAGTGTTTGCTCTTGTCCTGTGCAGTGTTGTCGTAGATCCGTCTCTTCAGTGTTCACTGCAATAAAAGTAAGACATTGCATTAATATTACAGAAGTTTGGGAGCTGAAATCCCACTATGCTGCAGACATTTTCCCTTTGCATAAGATTCTTGTGATTATATCTCAATGATGATCAATAACAACTACATCATAACACAGCCGCTCAATACAAAATATGTATTTGCTATCAATGGTCATGGAGGCCAAACGTCACACAATGTACAGATATACTGCTGCGGCCGAGTTTATTCGAGCATTTGCCCGTTCTTGGCCGCAGCAGTAACCTGGCGCGCGCCGGAGGGTGCCGGGCGCACGCCGAAGCAGCGGAGGAGCGCCCTCCGATCGGGGCTTTCTCCCTTCCGCTGCCGGGTCCGTCGGGTCCCCCGGAACCCCCTGCCGCTGTCCCCCACATCGCGGGACACCAGTGCTCCCTCGGGGAGCCCTGGACGCGCGTGCAGGGGGCGCAGGCACCCGATGACGCGTGACCGTGCATCGGTGATGCGCGGCACGCTGAGGGAGTGCGGCTAGCACGCCGGGGCATCCCCCGGCTTGCGGTGCTAGCCGTGCTTCAATAAAACGTGTCGGTAGTGTAGCAAGGATTATTTCTTCCTCTGGTGCATTATGATGGGATGTGTTGTAAGATTCTGCATTATTAGCATCACTGAATCTTTTGGAAACTGAGTAATATTCTATGTTTTAATGCAATATTATGGATGATCAGCCGGTAAAATAAAGCTTACTGTATCTGTAGCCATGCTCTACCCATGATGTGCTGAATCAATGACTGCAGAGTGATTCAGAGTGGTAAACATGACTGGAACTCATCTCTGAATAGAGGACAGAACAGCAGTGCAGAGTAGGAGGTGAATGTATCTCAAATGGAAGACTTAGTAGCTGTGTGGGGAGTAGACAGTACAGACTGATCAAATAAATAGTTAAAGGAGTATCTTCAACATTACTTGGCTTTGTTATCAACATTGAAGTTTCTCTTGTTTTTTCTGTTCTTTAAATCACTACTACTGATGCCATGTGTAACCTGTACTGAGAGATATACTCTACTGGCCTAGATGAAACCATATGATGCAAACAGGATTCATCCCACTCCAGATTCATATGATTGCACCACTTCAACCTTTAATAAAACACATAGAACTACAGCAGTGCGCTACTGCACATGTTCTTGTTATGAATGGTAGTAGATGTGGTCCTTGGGTCAATACTTCATACAGCAGCCACACTCTACTCATGATGTATTGAATCAACAAAAACCTGCATGGTACAGATCACAGGAAGGGTAGAGTAGAGGGGAATATGTCCAATGCGAAACCCTTAGCAGCTGGATTGTGTGGAGTCAACAAAACGACAAATACTAAATGAGAAATATACACATTGCTTATCTGTCTCTGTGTAGTCATTTTCCTCCTCTTCAACTGTCTTTCAAAATTTCTCTTCTGACAGAAAAGAAACACATGGCTTCAATATTCACTGTTCTTCCCTCCTGAAATAAAAGTTAAGCATTGCATGGTTATGATCATACATACAATGAACCTTGCGCCAAACCATGTGATCCAAAGTAAATCCACCTCCCTCCCATAGCTGTGTTCCTTCTAGAGCTTCTACCACACAAGTCATTAATGTTCGTGACACTGTACTGCAGTCACAGTCTGCACACAAAGTACTGAATCAATTACATCACACTGAAAAGGCAGTCTACATGATGCAATAGTTAACCATAATAACTCTGTCATGCAAATGACAGGAAAACCTATATGTATATCATTAGGGGAGAGGGGAAAAATAATTAAAAAATAAGTGCGACAAATAAAAACAGATTATAGGAAAGTAAATCCTTGCCCTGGGAACTTTACAATCTAATAGAAATGTTAGAAGACTTAAAGAGAGGCAGCAGTTGGGGGAAGAAGTGCAGTAGATGACAATGCTTGTCCTTAATGGTGGGTACAATTAGTAGAAAGCACATCTTGGGAACAATAGTTGTTAGCAGTGACTGTGGGTGTGGGACAGTAGCCACGAGTCAAAGTTTTTTAAATGCTTGATTTAAGTCGTGAATTTTAAGATTGGTCTTACATGTGGGTGGAAGAGGTTATGTTGGCATATACTGAGTGTGAGGAAGTTTCACATGTACGGTGCAGTGATGGAAAATGGTTTCAGGCAAGTGAGAGAACAGTAGAGGTGAAAGAAGTTTACAGGAGACAGTTATGGTTATAGTGCAAGAGACAAGCAAGGGCATAACGAGAGATCAAAGATGATATGCAAGAAGGAGCAGATTAATGGAGAGCCTTAACAAAAAGGTAAGGAGGAGAACTTTGTAGGTGATACAAAAACTTGATGGGATGCCAGGACAGGGATTTAAGGAGATGAGCAGAGACTGTTGTGGGAGAAAGTGAGATAATTCAAGCAGCAGAGTTTTGCATAGGAGAAAGTTGTGAAGCATGGAGGCCTGTTAGTAGTATGTTAAAATAACCTATAGGATAACAGTATACATTGGAGTTTTAGCAGTAGGTTGAGAGGGGAAAGGGAAGATCTTGGCAATATTACAGAGAAAGAGGCAACACATTTTACCCATAGCCGTGCATGTGAATGGAGATGGAATTGAAGAGCCAAATGTTACTCCTATGCAACATGTTTGATGACAAGATAGATGGTAGTACTGTTTACTGTGATGGAGAAAGGGGATAATATGAGCCCAGTGTTAGACATTAAGTTTAAGGCAGTGGAGTGCCATCCATGAGCATATAGCCAGGAGACAACCCAAGAGTAGGGACTGGATTGCAGGAGTGAGAACAGGGGTGGATAGATTTGTGTGTGTATCATCCGCATAGAGATTATATCTAAGGCCAAAAGCATTGATGAAGTCACCAAATGATAGTATGTAGAGAGAAAGAGAGATCTCAGAACAGAGCCCTGATGTATACCCACAGACAGATCAATAGAAGACGAAGACATGTTAGCAACAGAGATGGAGAATGTGTGACAGGAAAGTTATGATGAAAACCAGGATAGAACTTTGTTACTGATACCAAGAGAGAGTTTAGAATATGAAGGAGGAGAGTGATTGAGAGCATCAAACGCAGCCGATAGATCAAGTCGGATTAGTAGGGAAAAACCTTGGGAATTAGCTTTAAGCACAGTCTGTAGAACGTGCTGTACGAAAGGCAGGTTGTAAAGGATCCAGGAGGGCATGTGATTTAAGAATGTTGACACTAGCAATTAGAAGGCAAACAGCATGAGGGATACAGAGCGGTAGTTAGTAAGGCACATAGGGTGTAGTTTGTTTCTGACAAAATGGTGACCGCTACAGGCTTAAAGTAAGAGGGCAAAAATCCAGAGAATAGGGAGAAATTGAAGATGTGGGTGAGAGTGGGGACTAAGAGATGCAGTAAGGTGTGAGGGGATACGATCTAGAGGGCATGTGGTAGAGGGAGAATAGAAGATGATTAGCTTCCAGCTCTGTAAGAGAAGAAAAGGAGTCAAGTGCAGAAGGAGATTTGGGTAGAAGGAGAGAAGGGGGAAGGGACAGAAGGAATCTCCTTTTGGGTGGCATCCACCTTGCCTCTGAAGTAGTCAAATGCTTGAGGAGAAGTGAAGGAAGGATGGCAAGTGGGAGGAGAAGGTCAGTGGAGGGAGTCAAATACAGAGAAAAAAAACAGCGTAAATTAAATTTGAGTGTTGATGAGTGTGGAAAAAAGTAGTGTATTTAGCCCTAGAGAGCAGCTTTATACAGGACAGGAGACATTTTTACTGTAGAAAAATCAAACAAAGTGTGAGATTTCCTCCGTAGGTATTAAGAACAGCGAGTGGAAGTGTGATGAGTGTGTTTGGGAATTTAGCCAAAGGTGTGGGTTAGAGGGATGAGTGTGTCAGAGCCTATAGGGGGCATATAGATAGGAGGATAGCATTGTAAGAGTTAATAAGATTGTTAGTTTAAGCAGAAAGAAAGAGAGAGAAGAGAGAAGAGAGGTTAGAGTAGATGTCAGAGGAGAGTTTAATTAAGCAGAGGCAAATCAGTGGGACAGGTAAGATGCGGTGAGGGGAATGACTGATTGTGACTGATGAGAGCAGAAGAGGTTATGTACAACTAGAGCCTTGTTAGTAAGAGTGGACATTCCAGAGGGCACAGGAGAAGGGAAGAGAAAAGTAAGGAAAGGAATGTGGATTACATTAGATAGGTTAACACTCTTAGTAGGGAGGCCTGATGTGTATATGAGCCGGTCCAAGATTATAAGAGATATCCCCCAACATCAGCGAGCATAGAAGGAGACACAGAGATAGGTGTAGAGAGAGACAGAGATAGGGATATGTAGAGAGAGAAGGGCGTCAAGAGAATGAGACAGATAGGCGTAGAGAGAGGAGACATAGAGAGAGGGGGCTTTGAGAGGGGGGCGTAGAGAATGAGGGAAGGTGGAAGAGAATAGGATGTGCAGGAGTGCATTTCATTGAGCAGTGAAGAAATAGCTGCAATAGAGGTCTGTACAAATGGTGCTTTGTGTAGACACATGCAAAGGTAGGGGAAGGAAAGTGTATAGAACATGTGGATAAAAGCAGGAGTGTGGAAGTTAGAGAAATTAGAAAAGTTTTACAGAGCAGTGAGGAAACAGTAAACAGAAAGAACAGGAGAGAGGTTACATTGGGATGACGTGCTGTGGTAGAGAGAAATGCTAGGAGAGAGCCTCCAGATATTAGAGGACATGAATTGAGAGAGCAAATGTATAAATCAAAACCGGAGGGGGAGGTATAGCACGAAAGCTTGCACAGCAGTTGATGAAGATTATAGTCTTAAAGTTGCGTGTACCTGTCAGGGCACTCAAGAAGGTCAATGCTCACAAGTGCAGAGTTCATGAAGAAATGCTGAATCCAGTTCCCCTCCAATTTAATTTTAATATAACTTTTTCATTCTTCATTACTGCAAAAAGCAAACAAAACAAAACCACATTGCATTACTATTTTCAAAATGGATTGAATGACATATTCAACAGTAACTGTGTGATGCCAATATTGCCTTCTCACTCGTAGGCCAGTACGGTCAGGTACCCAGTACTGATAAAACAATAAGTGCCCGTACTAAGTACCAATATGAATTATAAGGAAATGTAAAATCTCCAGGTCTCTCTCCATCTCTGCAACAGATATATGGATAAGCCCATATTAAGGCATCACGTGACCGGAGCCGTCACTGACTGGGTATACGCAAAGATGCAGGGAGATGCAAAGAAAGGGAGGGAGAGAGACAGGGAGAAGATGGGAAACGGAGGGAGGAACGGATGGCAGGCCTCTCTCTTTCACTGGTGCATGCAAGGAGCTGGTCCCAACATCCACAAAGTGTGTGTGTATTATTGGTTGTGTTTTATGGCGGTAGGAGGATAGTGTGTATATTGTGTGTGTGTGGGAGTATTATATTGTGTGTAGGGTATTATAGTGTGTATATTATGTTGAGGTGCAGAGGAGAGTGTTAGATTGGGTATCTTGTGTTAGGGGGTATTGTGTATATTGTGTTTAAGACTATAATATTATTGGGGAGATTATTATTGAGGAGGTATTAAAGTGTGTATTGTGGGGAGTATTAGTGTATGTATTATTTGTGGGTGACAGATGCTGTGGGTAGGCCAAGAGTACGGGCCAGACTAAGGTGGAGACTTTCTGTACTCTGCATACAGGACTCTACATGTACTGCAGAGGTGAAATTCCCCCAACTCCAATTTGCTACACTCTCCAAGAGAGAATATTGTGATCAGAGGTGGAAGATGAGCAGGGTCACTGCCCAGGGAGTAGCCTGTCAGGGGGCATGGAAATCTCTTTTGGTGCGTATGTTGCCACGTGGCATTGATTGACCGGTCAATTAGCACTGCTTCCTATCACAGTGACATGATCCGGTGCTGTGATCGGTTGCAGCGCTGACCAAGGTGTGTTAGTGCAGCAATTTACAGGGAGGGAACAGAGGTTGTGGGTGACAGATGCTGGGGGTAGGCCAAGAGTACGGGCCAGAGCAAGGTGGAGATATTCTGTACTCTGCATGCCCATCCTGCATGCCCAGGACTCTGCATGCATGCCAGTGGCTGTGGGGTGTGTGTGTGTAGGTATGCCAAGTGTCAGTGTGCATAAGTAAGTGTGCTGTGTGTGTAAGTAAGTTTGCCTGTGTGGCAGGAGGTGTAGGGGGGTGGGGGGCGGGGGGCGGTTCAGCTGGAGGACTTTACCCAGCACAAAAGCACATAGATGCCTCTGATTATATCACCCCAAATGCTGATAATATCCTGCTGTAGATGCACTTTACAGAAGATGATACAGATGTCATCAGTGTTTGGTGGGTTCATTAAATCAATCCATCATATAATAGCCACACTGTGCATATGATGTACTGAATCAGTAACACCAATCACAGGAAGACATCTCCATGGTAGGGGTAGTGTTGAAGTTAACAAAATATGTCCAGCACTGTGGTGTGGAGCCCATACATAATAATTGTGCACATTACCAGAACAACATATTGTCAACTGCATGATCATTTTGCTGCTTGTAGTGTATACTCTTGTCCTGTGCAGTGTTGTAGTAGATCCGTCTCTTCGGTGTTCACTGCAATAAAAGTAAGACATTGCATTAATATTACAGAAGTTTGGGGGCTGAAATCCCACTATGCTAATGACAGTTTCCCTTTGCATAAGATTCTTGTGATTATATCTCAATGATGATCAATAACAACTACATCATAACACAGCTGCTCTATACAGAATATGTATTTGCCATCAATGGTCATGGAGGCAATATGTCACACAATGTACATATATAGCAAGGATTATTTCTTCCTCTGGTGTATTATGATGGGAGGGTGAGATTCTGCATTATCAGCATCAGTAAATCTGTAGGAAACTGAGTGATATTCTATTTTTTAATGCAATATTAGGGTAAAATAAAGCTTGCTGTATCTATAGCCATGCTCTACCCATGATGTGCTGAATCAATGACTGCAGAGCGATTTAGAGTGGTAAACATGACTTGAACTCATCTCTGAATAGAGGGTAGCACAGTAGTGCAGAGTAGAAGGTGAATGTATCTAAAATGGAAACCCTTAGCAGCTGTGTGGGGAGTAGACAGTACAGACTGACCAAGTAAATAGTAAAAAGTAGTAACTTCAACATTACTTGGTTTTGTTCTCCACTCCTGTTTTTCTGTTCTTTAAATCACTAATACTGATGCCATATGTAACCTGTACTGAGAGTTATATACTCTACTGGCCTAGATCAAATTAAATGATGCAAACAGGATCCCTCCCACTCAAGATTCATATGATTGCACCACCTCAACCGTTCATAGCAATAACATAGAACTGCAGCAGTGCGCTACTGCACATGTTCTTGTTATGAATGGTAGTAGATGTGGTCCTTGGGTCAGTACTTCATACTGTAGCCACACTCTATTCATGATGTATTGAATCAACAAAAATCTGCATGGTACAGATCACAGGAAGGGGTGGAGTAGAGGTGAATATGTCCAATGCGAAACCCTTAGCAGCCGGATTTTTTGGAGTCAATAAAACGACAAATACTAAATGAGAAATATACACATTGCTTATCTGTCTCTGTGTAGTCATTTTCCTCCTCTTCAACTGTCCTTCAATTTTCTATTTTGCAAGAAAATGAACACATGGCTTCAATATTCACTTCTGTTCTGCAGTCTTTCCTCTTGAAATAAAAAAGTTAAGCATTGCATTATTATTATTATAATTATTATTGACGATACATACAATGAACCTTGCTCCAAACCATGTGATACAAAGCAAATCCACCTCCCTCCCACAGCTGTGCTCCTTCTAGAGCTTCTACCACACAAGTTATTCATGTCAGTGAAACTGTACTGCAGTCCCGGTCTGCACACAATCTACTGAATCAATGACATCACACTGTGTCACACAATGTCATGCTAACGACAGGAAACAATCTTTGTATATATCTTTGTATATATAATAATAATAATAATAATAAAAAAAATAAGACAGGACAGACACTCCTACATTGCAATCAATAGAAAATAACTGGGACAGGCACTTCAAGGATGCATACGGTCCCGGATAAACTGTAGCTACCTATACACGTGTGCCTTGTCTCTAGACTCTGCAAATATCTCTATTTATATACCACCCATTGTGTACTCAGCGCTTTACAAGAGAGACCAAAAAGTACAGGAAATTATTATACAATAAGTTCAACAAACAAAAACAGACAATAGGAAAGTAAATCCCTGTCCTGGGTAGTTTACAATCTAAGAGAAATGTAAGGAGACTTACAGAGAGACAACAGGTGGGGGAACAAGTGCAGTAGATGACAATGCTTGTCCTTAATGGTGGGTACTTGTAGTATAAAGCACTTCTTGGGAACAATAGTTAGTGACTGAATGAGTGACAGTAGCAACGAGTAAAAGCTATTGAAATGCTTCATTTAAGTTGTGAATTTTAAGGTTGATCTTAAATGTGGGTGGAAGAGGGTATGTTGGCATATACTGAGTGTGTGTGAGTTTCACAGGTAAATTGATGGGAAAGGGTTTCAGGCAAGAGAGCGAGTGCGCAGTAGAGGTGTAAGAAGTATAATGGAGACAGTTATTAGTAGAGCTTAGGAGACGAGGAAGGGCATAACGAGACCAAAGATGATATGTAGGAAGGAGCAGATGAATAGAGAATAGTGTTGGACTGGGTCCTCAACTATAAAAAAATGGGTAACGGGTACCCGGCCAAAATGAAAGGTTCTACCCGGTCGGGTACACGGTTTGGCACTTACCTTCCGGGTGGCGGTGACATCTAGGATCAGCAGCAGTCCTGTGACGGTGGCAGCATCTGTGGTGTCTTCAGCCGGCGGGGGAGCTGCAGGCTCACAGACACAGCTTACCTGCTTCGGTGCTGTGGAAGTGATTCCTGCAGCTCCCCCCGCCAGGTGAAGACACCTCTGATGCTGCCAACATCAGAGGACTGCTGCTGCTGATCCTAGATGTCTTAGGAAAGGTAAGTATAAAAGATTATTTCCAGCTGCCCTGACATTACCCGACGCCGGGTATTACCCGGCCAAGTCCACTTCTCAGTGGCCGGTTTCGAGTAATGTCCGGGTAGCTGGAAATGTGTTGGGTAACGCCGGGTACTCGGTACACCACTAATAGAGAACCTTAACAAAAAGGTAAGGAGGAGAACTTTGTAGGTGATCTGAAACTTGATGGGAAGCAAGGAGAGGGATTTAAGGAGGAGGAGGAGATGAGCAGATACTGTTGTGGGAGAAAGGGAAATTATTCAAGCAGCAGAGTTTTGGATAGATTGCAAATGAGAAAGTTGTGAAGCAGGGAGCCCTGTTAGCAGTATGTTAACCCATACGATAAGGGCATGCATTGGCGTTTTAGCAGTAGATTGACAGAGAAAAGGGCAAATCTTGGAAATATTACAGAGAAAGAATCGACAAACTTTAGCCAGTGTCGTGAATGAAGATGGAAAGGGAAGAGTCAAATGTTACTCCTAGGCAATGTGCTTTCATGACAGGATGATGGTAGTACTGTTTACTGCGATGGAGAAAGGTGATATTAGGCCAGATTTAGGGGGAAATATGAGGAGCTCAGTTTTAGACATTAGGTTTAAGGCAGAAGAGTGTCATCCATGGAGGATATAGCCAGGAGGCGACCCGAAACTAGGAACTAAATTGCAGGAGTGACGGTAGGGTGGATAGGTGTGTGTATCATCTGCATAGAGATGATATCAAGGGCCAAAATAGTTGATAAGGTCAACTAGTGATAGTATGTAGTGAGAGAGGTCCCATAACAGAGTCCTGAGGTATACCAACAGACAAAACAACAGGAGACAAAGACACGTTAGCAACAGAGATGGAGAATGTGTGATGGAGAAGTATGATGAAAACCAGGATATAAGTTTGCTGCGGATACGAAGAAAGAGTTTAGAATATGAATGAGAAGAGTGATTGACAGTATCAAAAGCAGAAGAGAGATCAAGCAGGATTAGTAAGTAAAATGGACCTTGGGAATTTTCTTTATGTACATAATTGGTTACATTGGGAAAGGCAGATTGTGAAGGGCCCAGAGGAGCATGTGATTTAAGAATGTTGATCAAACGGGAGATCACAAGACGTTCTAGCAATTAGGAGGCAAATGGTAGGACGGATACAGGGCGATAGTTAGAAATTCACACAAGGTCAAGGTTATTTTTGAGAATAGGGGTGACCACTGCATGCTTAAAAGGAAGAGTTGAAAGAGCCAAAGGATATGGAGGAATTGAAGATGTGGGTGAGAGTGAGAATATAGGATTGAGAGGGCATGTGGTAGAGGGAGAAGAGAAGATCAGGTTCCAGCTTTGTGACAGGAGAAAAGGAGTCAAGAGTGCAATGAGATCTAGATAGAAAAAGAGAGAGGGGGAAGGGAGAGAACGAATCTACTTGTGGATGGCATCCACCTTGCCTCAAGTGAGCAAAGGCTTGAGGAGAAATAAAGGATGGATGTTAAGTGGGAGGAGAAAGTCAGTGGTGGGACTCAAATACATAGAAGACAGTGTGAATGAAATTGGAGTGTTGATGAGTGAGGAAAAAGTAGTGTTTGACCTTAAAAAAAGGAGCAGAGTTTTACAGAACAGGACAAAGGTTTAGTGTAGAAAATCAGACTGTGAGATTTCCTCCATAGGTGTTAAGAGCAGCAGTGTGATGTGATGAAGTGTGATGAGAGCGTGCTTGTGAATTAAACCAATGCATGGGTTAGGCTGCGTCTATAGTAAGCACGCAACAGAAGGCAAAGTTAGCGCATGCCTGTCGCTCCAGCAATCCCTGCACTGAGGTCCGAGGCGACGGGGAGGCCCTGCATCGCTCGCACGCACTGTGGACGACCAAGCATGTGCCCATGATAATCACGGCCTTAGAGGGATGAGTGTGTCAGAGCCTAGAAGGGGCATATAGATGATGGAGGAGGAGGGAGGAGGAGATGATAGCATTGTAAGAGTTAACAAGATAGTTAGTTTAAGCAGAAAGTGAGGAGAGGTTAGAGATAAGGGTAGATGTCAGAGGAGAGAGTTCAATTAAGCTGAGGTATCGAGTAGGACAGGGGTGAGGGGAATGAGAAGTGGTGGACATTCCAGAGGGCACGTGAGAAGGGAAGAGTAAAGTGAGACAAGGAATGTGGATTACATTAGATGGGTTAATACGCTTAGCAGGGAGGTGGAGAGAGAGGCAAGAGGCAGAGGGTGGTGTAGGGGTAGAGGAAGAGATGTTGCATGTACCTTGTCAGAACATTAAAGAACGTCAATTCACACTGGTGCAGAGTTGATGATGAAATGCTGAATCCAGTTCACGTCCAATTCAATTTTAACAGAACTTTTTCATTCTTCATTACTGCAAAAAAAAAAGTAAAAAACAATGCATTACTATTTTCAAAATGGATTGAATTCCCCCACCAATGACTATGTGTTACCAATATATCCCTCTCAGTCCCACTGCAGCACATACTGTACCAGTGTGAAAGTAAGAAGGTACACAGTACCGGTAAAACAATACGTGCCGGTACTATGCACCATATGAATTATAAGGGGATGTAAATCTCCCAGTCTCTCTCCATATCCGCAACAGAGCGGGCTCCGGTCAGTGGCATGGATGCCCATATATGGGTATGCTCATATTTGGGCATCCCATGTCACTGACCGGAGCCGGCTCTGAGTATAGGGATATATGCGGAGACGCAGAGGTGCAAGGAAATGGGAGGAGGCACGGTGAGAAACAGGGAGAGACCACAGGAAGATAGAGGGCAACAACTTCCACAAGGTACTTGTATGGGTATAATTGTTTGTATTTTGTGCAGAGGGGGTAATTTCAGATAAAATACAATTCTCCACCCTCTACGAAACAATTCCACTTTGTTCAGTAAGCCAGAAAGTCTTGGTCCCATGTGGACTGAATTTAATGCAAATAAGGTCCTTAATACACAAGTAAAGAATAAAGTTACTTATTCTCTACTGTAAGAAGTGCCACATTGCCCACTATTTGGGTCCTGTGCCCAGATTGTGACCATGCATGGCAGAGGTGAGATTCCCCCAACTCCAATTTGCTACACTCTCCAAGAGAGATAATTGTGATCAGAGGTGGAACTAGGGGAGGGTGTGAGCAGGGTCACTGCCCAGGGAGTAACCTGACTGGGGGCACGGAAATCTCATTTAGTGCATATGTTGCGGCACTGCATTGATTGACCGGTCAATCTGCACTGCTGCCTGTCACAGTGACATCCTGATCGGGCACTGTGATCAGCTATAGCACTGACCCAGGTGAGATAGTTCAGCACTTTACAAGGAGGGAACAGATGTTGTGGGTGACAGATGCTGGAGGTAGGCCAAGACTGTTGGCCAGAGTAACGTGGAGACTTACTGCACTCTGCATGCCCATCCTCTCCCTGACATCAGGGGAAGGAAGTGGCCCTGGGGTGTGTGTAGGTATGCCAGATGTCAGTGTATGCATAAGTAAGTATGCCTGTGTAGTGGGAGGTGTAGGGGCGTTAAGTTGGAGGACTTAAAACAGGCACAAAAGCACATAGATACCTCTGATTATACCGCACCAAATGCTGATAATATCATGCTGTAGCTGCACTTTACAGAAGATGATGCAGATGTCATCATTGGTTGGTGGGTTCATTAAATCAATCCATCATATCATAACCACACTGTGCATATGATGTACTGAATCAGTAACACCAGGAAGACATCTCCATGTTAGGAGTAGAGTTGAAGTTAACAGAATATGTCCAGCACTGTGGTGTGTAGCCCATAAATAATAATTGTGCACATTACCAGAACAACATACTGTCAACTGCAAGATCATTTTGCTGCTTGTAGCGTATGCTCATCCTGTACAGTGTTGTAGTAGATCCGTCTCTTCAGTGTTCACTGCAACAAAAGTAAGACATTGCATTAATATTACAGACGTTTGGGGGCTGAAATCTCACTTCGCTGCGGACAATTTCCCTTTGCATAAGATTCTTGTGATTATGTCAATGATGATCAATAACTGCATCATAACACAGCCGCTCTATACAGAAGATGTACTTGCTCTCAATGGTCATGGAGGTAATACGTCACACAATGTACAGATATAGCAAGGATTATTTCTCCCACTGGTGCATTATGGCATTATGATGGGAAATGTTGTGAGATTCTGCATTATCAGCATCACTGAATCTTTTGGAAATTAAGTGATATTCTATGTTTTAATGCAATATTATGGATGATCAGCCGGTAAAATAATAATAGCTTGCTGTATCTGTAGCCATGCTCTACCCATGATGTGCTGAACCAATGACTGCAGAGAGATTCAGAGTGCTAAACATGACTGGAACGCATCTCTGAATAATGGGCAGCAAAGCAGTGCAGAATAGGAGGTGAAAGTATTTAAAATGGAAGATCCTTAGCAGCTGTGTGGGGAGTAGACAGTACAGACTGACCAAGTAAATGGTAAAAGGAGTAACTTCAACATTACTTGGCTTTGTTCTCCACATTGAAGCTTTCCTCCTCTTTAAATCACTAATACTGATGCCATGTGTAACCTGTACTGAGAGTTATATAATCTACTGGCCTAGATGAAACCATATGATGCAAACAGGATCCATCCCACTCGATTAATAGAATTGAACCACCTCAACCTTTCATAACAATCACATAGAACTGCAGCTGTGCGCTACTGCACATGTTCTTGTTATGAATGGTAGTAGATGTGGTCCTTGGGTCTTTACTTCATACTGTAGCCACCCTCTACTCATGATGTATTGAATCAACGAAAACTTGCATGGTTCAGATCACAGGAAGGGGTAGAGTAGAGATGAAAATATTCAATGTGAAACCCGTAGCAGCCGGATTGTGTGGAGTCAATAAAACGACAAATACTAAATGGTAAATGAGAAATATACACATTGCTTATCTGTCTCTGTGTAGTAATTTTCCTTCTCTTCAACTGTCCTTCAAATTTTCTCTTTTGCAAGAAAAGGAACACATGGCTTCAATATTCACTTCTGTTCTGCAGTCATCCCTCCTGAAATAAAAGTTAAGCATTGCATTGTTATTATGATAATACATACAATAAACCTTGCTCCAAACCATTTGATGCAAAGCAAATCCCCCTCCCACCCACAGCTGTGCTCCTTCTAGAGCATGCATGTCAAACTCCAGTCCTCGAGGGTCCCAAACAGGCCAGGTTTTCAGTAGGGATATCCTGAAAACCTGGCCTGTTTGCTGCCCTCGAGGACTGGAGTTTGACATCCTTGTTCTTGAGCTTCTACCACGCAAGTCATCCATGTGAGTGACACTGTACTGCAGTCCTGGTCTGCACACAATCTACTGAATCAATGACATCACACTGTAAAGGCAATCTACAAGATGTATTAGTTGTCCACACTTCCGAAATGTTACTTTTATGTCCAAATCACTTATTCCCATGACCTGATATTTGTATTTGTTATTTATAGGATTGTCACAAAGAGTTGATGAGGTCACCAAATGATAGTATGTAGAGAGAAAGAGAGATCTCAGAACAGAGCCCTGATGTATACCCACAGACAGATCAATAGAAGACGAAGACATGTTAGCAACAGAGATGGAGAATGTGTGGTTGTTTCTGAGAAAAGGGTGACCACTACAGGCTTAAAGTAAGAGGGTAAAGAGCCAGAGAATAGGGAGGAATTGAAGATGTGGGTGAGAGTGGGGACTAAGAGATGCAGTAAGGTGTGAGGGGATACGATCTAGAGGGCATGTGGTAGAGGGAGAAGAGAAGATGATTAGCTTCCAGCTCTGTAAGAGAAGAAAAGGAGTCAAATGCAGAACGAGAATTAGGTAGAAGGAGAGAAGGGGGAAGGGACAGAAGGAATCTCCTTGTGGGTGGCATCCACCTTGCCTCTGAAGTAGTCAAATGCTTGAGGAGAAGTGAAGGAAGGATGGCAAGTGTGAGGAGAAGGTTAGTGGAGGGAGTCAAATACAGGGAAAAAAAGACAGCGTAAATTAAATTTGAGTGTTGATGAATGTGAAAAAAAAGTAGTGTGGTTTGGCCCCAGAGAGCAGCTTTATACAGGACTGGAGACATTTTTACTGTAGAAAAATCAAATATCAATTGTGTGATTTCCTTCATAGGCATTAAGAACAGCGAGTGGAAGTGTGATGAACATGTTTGGGAATTTAGCCAAGGGTGTGGGCTAGAGGGACAAGTGTGTCAGAGCCTAGAGGGGGCATATAGATAGGAGGATAGCATTGTAAGAGTTAATAAGATTGTTAGTTTAAGCGGAAAGAGAGAGAGAGCAGAGAGGTTAGAGTAGATGTCAGAGGAGAGTTTAATTAAGCAGAGGCAAATCAGTGGGACAGGTAAGATGGGGTGAGGGGAATGACTGATTGTGAATGATGAGAGCAGAAGAGGTCATGTACAACTAGAGCCTTGTTAGTCAGAGAACGGACATTCCAGATGGCATAGGAGAAGGGAAGAGAAAAGTAAGGAAAGGAATGTGGATTACATTAGATAGGTTAACACTCTTAGCAGGGAGGCAGAGGCAGGGAGGCCCGATGTGTATATGAGCAGGTTCAAGATTATAAGAGATATCCCACACATCAGCAAACATAGAAGGAGACACAGAGATAGGTGTAGAGAGAGACAGAGATAGCTCTATGTAGAGAGAGAGGGACGTAGAGAGAATGAGACAGATAGGCGCAGAGAGAGGGGGCGCAGAGAGAGGAAGCGCCAAAAGAGGGGGCGCAGAGAGAGGGGGCACAGAGAATAGGATATTAAAGAGTGCTTTTCATTGAGCAGTGCAGAAATAGCTGCAATAGAGGTCTGTACAAATGGTGCAGTGTGTAGACACATGCAAAGGTAGGGGAAGGAAAGAGGAGAACATGTGGATAAAAGCAGGAGTGTGGAAGTTAGAGAAATTAGAAAAGTTTAACAGAGGAGTGAGGAAACAGCAAGCAGAAAGAACAAGAGAGAGGTTACATTGGGATGACGTTCTGTGGTAAAGAGAAAATGCTAGGAGAGAGCTTTCAAATATTAGAGGACATGAATTGAGGGAGCAAATGTATAAATCAAAACCTGAGGGGGAGGTATAGCACGAAAGCTTGCACAGCAGATTATAGTCTTAATGTTGCGTGTACCTGTCAGGGTATTCAAGAAGTTAAATTCTCACAAGTGCAGAGTTCATGATGAAATGCTGAATCTAGTCCCCCTCCAATTTAATTTTAATATAACTTTTCCATTCTTCATTACTGCAAAAAGCAAACAAAACAAAACCACATTGCATTACTATTTTCAAAATGGATTGAATGGCATATTCAACAATGACTGTGTGATGCCAATATTCCCCACTCACTCGTAGTGAAGCACATATTGTACTAGTGTTGAAAGTAGGCCGGTAGAGTCAGGTACGCAGTACTGATAAAACAATAAGTGCCCGTCGTAAGTACCAGCTCCGCAACAGTGCGGGCATCACATTAGTGACGTGGATGAACATATATGGATAAGCCCATATTAAGGCATCACGTGACCAGAGCCGTCACTGACTGGGTATACGTAAAGACGCAGGGAGATGCAAGGAAAGGGAGGGAGAGAGAGAGACAGGGAGAAGATGTGAAACGGAGGAAGGCACGGATGGAGGGAGTTCTTCCGAGCTTCTGCGGGCCTCTCTCTTTCACTGGTGCATGCCGGGAGCTGGTCCCAACATCCACAAAGTGTGTGTGTATTATTGGTTGTATTTTATGGGGGTAGGAGGGTAGTGTGTATATTGTGTGTGTGGGAGTATTATATTGTGTGTAGAGGTGCAGAGGAGAGTACTAGATTGTGTATCTTGTGTAAGGGTGTTGTGTATATTGTGTTTGGAGCTATAATATTATTGGGGAGATTAGTATTGAGGAGGTATTATAGTGTGTATTGTGGGGAGTATTAGTGTGTGTATTGTTTGTGGGTGACAGATGCTGGGGGTATGCAGCAATCCCTGCACTGAGGTCCGAGGCGGCTCTGCATCGCTCGCACGCACTGTGGACGACCAAGCATGTGCCCATGATAATCATGGCCTTAGAGGGATGAGTGTGTCAGAGCCTAGAAGGGGTATATATATAATGGAGGAGGGAGGAGGAAGGAGGAGGAGGGAGGAGGAGATGATAGCATTGTAAAAGTTAACAAGATAGTTAGTTTAAGCAGAAAGTGAGGAGAGGTTAGAGATAAGGGTAGATGTCAGAGGAGAGAGTTCAATTAAGCTGAGGTATCGAGTAGGACAGGGGTGAGGGGAATGAGAGGTGGTGGATGAGAGCAGAAGAGGTCATGTACAAATAGACCTTGTTAGTCAGAGAGCAGTCATTCCAGAGGGCACGTGAGAAGTGAAGAGTAAAGTGAGACATGGAATGTGGATTACATTAGATGGGTTAATACGCTTAGCAGGGAGGTGGAGAGAGAGAGGCAAGAGGCAGAGAGTGGTGCAGGGGTTGAGGAAGAGATGTTGCATGTACCTTATCAGAACATTAAAGAACATCAATTCACACTGGTGCAGAGTTGATGATGAATCCAGTTCACCTCCAATTCAATTTTAACAGAAATGTTTCATTCTTCATTACTGAAAAAAAAGAAAAGTAAAAAACATTTCATTACTATTTTCAAAATGGATTGAATTCCCCCAACAATGACTATGTGTTACCAATATATCCCTCTCAGTCCCACTGCAGCATATACTGTACCAGTGTGAAAGTAGGAAGGTACACAGTACCGGTAAAACAATACGTGCCGGTACTATGCACCATATGAATTATAAGGGGATGTAAATCTCCCAGTCTCTCTCCATATCCGCAACAGAGCGGGCTCCGGTCAGTGGCATGGATGCCCATATATGGGTATGCTCATATTTGGGCATCCCATGTCACTGACCGGAGCCGGCTCTGAGTATAGGGATATATGCGGAGACGCAGAGGTGCAAGGAAATGGGAGGAGGCACGGTGAGAAACAGGGAGAGACCACAGGAAGATAGAGGGCAACAACTTCCACAAGGTACTTGTATGGGTATAATTGTTTGTATTTTGTGCAGAGGGGGTAATTTCAGATAAAATACAATTCTCCACCCTCTACGAAACAATTCCACTTTGTTCAGTAAGCCAGAAAGTCTTGGTCCCATGTGGACTGAATTTAATGCAAATAAGGTCCTTAATACACAAGTAAAGAATAAAGTTACTTATTCTCTACTGTAAGAAGTGCCACATTGCCCACTATTTGGGTCCTGTGCCCAGATTGTGACCATGCATGGCAGAGGTGAGATTCCCCCAACTCCAATTTGCTACACTCTCCAAGAGAGATAATTGTGATCAGAGGTGGAACTAGGGGAGGGTGTGAGCAGGGTCACTGCCCAGGGAGTAACCTGACCGGGGGCACGGAAATCTCATTTAGTGCATATGTTGCGGCACTGCATTGATTGACCGGTCAATCTGCACTGCTGCCTGTCACAGTGACATCCTGATCGGGCACTGTGATCAGCTATAGCACTGACCCAGGTGAGATAGTTCAGCACTTTACAAGGAGGGAACAGATGTTGTGGGTGACAGATGCTGGAGGTAGGCCAAGACTGTTGGCCAGAGTAACGTGGAGACTTACTGCACTCTGCATGCCCATCCTCTCCCTGACATCAGGGGAAGGAAGTGGCCCTGGGGTGTGTGTAGGTATGCCAGATGTCAGTGTATGCATAAGTAAGTATGCCTGTGTAGTGGGAGGTGTAGGGGCGTTAAGCTGGAGGACTTAAAACAGGCACAAAAGCACATAGATACCTCTGATTATACCGCACCAAATGCTGATAATATCATGCTGTAGCTGCACTTTACAGAAGATGATGCAGATGTCATCATTGGTTGGTGGGTTCATTAAATCAATCCATCATATCATAACCACACTGTGCATATGATGTACTGAATCAGTAACACCAGGAAGACATCTCCATGTTAGGAGTAGAGTTGAAGTTAACAGAATATGTCCAGCACTGTGGTGTGTAGCCCATAAATAATAATTGTGCACATTACCAGAACAACATACTGTCAACTGCAAGTTCATTTTGCTGCTTGTAGCGTATGCTCATCCTGTACAGTGTTGTAGTAGATCCGTCTCTTCAGTGTTCACTGCAACAAAAGTAAGACATTGCATTAATATTACAGACGTTTGGGGGCTGAAATCTCACTTCGCTGCGGACAATTTCCCTTTGCATAAGATTCTTGTGATTATGTCAATGATGATCAATAACTGCATCATAACACAGCCGCTCTATACAGAAGATGTACTTGCTCTCAATGGTCATGGAGGTAATACGTCACACAATGTACAGATATAGCAAGGATTATTTCTCCCACTGGTGCATTATGGCATTATGATGGGAAATGTTGTGAGATTCTGCATTATCAGCATCACTGAATCTTTTGGAAATTAAGTGATATTCTATGTTTTAATGCAATATTATGGATGATCAGCCGGTAAAATAATAATAGCTTGCTGTATCTGTAGCCATGCTCTACCCATGATGTGCTGAACCAATGACTGCAGAGAGATTCAGAGTGGTAAACATGACTGGAACGCATCTCTGAATAATGGGCAGCAAAGCAGTGCAGAATAGGAGGTGAAAGTATTTAAAATGGAAGATCCTTAGCAGCTGTGTGGGGAGTAGACAGTACAGACTGACCAAGTAAATGGTAAAAGGAGTAACTTCAACATTACTTGGCTTTGTTCTCCACATTGAAGCTTTCCTCCTCTTTAAATCACTAATACTGATGCCATGTGTAACCTGTACTGAGAGTTATATAATCTACTGGCCTAGATGAAACCATATGATGCAAACAGGATCCATCCCACTCCAGATTCATAGAATTGAACCACCTCAACCTTTCATAACAATCACATAGAACTGCAGCTGTGCGCTACTGCACATGTTCTTGTTATGAATGGTAGTAGATGTGGTCCTTGGGTCTTTACTTCATACTGTAGCCACCCTCTACTCATGATGTATTGAATCAACGAAAACTTGCATGGTTCAGATCACAGGAAGGGGTAGAGTAGAGATGAAAATATTCAATGTGAAACCCGTAGCAGCCGGATTGTGTGGAGTCAATAAAACGACAAATACTAAATGGTAAATGAGAAATATACACATTGCTTATCTGTCTCTGTGTAGTAATTTTCCTTCTCTTCAACTGTCCTTCAAATTTTCTCTTTTGCAAGAAAAGGAACACATGGCTTCAATATTCACTTCTGTTCTGCAGTCATCCCTCCTGAAATAAAAGTTAAGCATTGCATTGTTATTATGATAATACATACAATAAACCTTGCTCCAAACCATTTGATGCAAAGCAAATCCACCTCCCACCCACAGCTGTGCTCCTTCTAGAGCATGCATGTCAAACTCCAGTCCTCGAGGTCCCAAACAGGCCAGGTTTTCAGTAGGGATATCCTGAAAACCTGGCCTGTTTGCTGCCCTCGAGGACTGGAGTTTGACATCCTTGTTCTTGAGCTTCTACCACGCAAGTCATCCATGTGAGTGACACTGTACTGCAGTCCTGGTCTGCACACAATCTACTGAATCAATGACATCACACTGTAAAGGCAATCTACAAGATGTATTAGTTGTCCACACTTCCGAAATGTTACTTTTATGTCCAAATCACTTATTCCCATGACCTGATATTTGTATTTGTTATTTATAGGATTGTCACAAAGAGTTGATGAGGTCACCAAATGATAGTATGTAGAGAGAAAGAGAGATCTCAGAACAGAGCCCTGATGTATACCCACAGACAGATCAATAGAAGACGAAGACATGTTAGCAACAGAGATGGAGAATGTGTGACAGGAAAGTTATGATGAAAACCAGGATAGAACTGTGTTACGGATACCAAGAGAGAGTTTAGAATATGAAGGAGGAGAGTGATTGAGAGCATCAAACGCAGCAGATAGATCAAGTAGGATTAGTAGGGAAAAGTGACCTTGGGAATTTGCTTTAAGCACAGTCTGTAGAACGAGCTGTACGAAAGGCAGGTTGTAAAGGATCCAGGAGGGAATGTGATTTAAGAATGTTGACATTCTAGCAATTAGGAGACAAACAGCAGGAGGGATACAGGGCGGTAGTTAGTAAGGCACATAGGGTGTAGGTTGTTTCTGAGAAAAGGGTGACCACTACAGGCTTAAAGTAAGAGGGTAAAGAGCCAGAGAATAGGGAGGAATTGAAGATGTGGGTGAGAGTGGGGACTAAGAGATGCAGTAAGGTGTGAGGGGATACGATCTAGAGGGCATGTGGTAGAGGGAGAAGAGAAGATGATTAGCTTCCAGCTCTGTAAGAGAAGAAAAGGAGTCAAATGCAGAAGGAGAATTAGGTAGAAGGAGAGAAGGGGGTAGGGACAGAAGGAATCTCCTTGTGGGTGGCATCCACCTTGCCTCTGAAGTAGTCAAATGCTTGAGGAGAAGTGAAGGAAGGATGGCAAGTGTGAGGAGAAGGTTAGTGGAGGGAGTCAAATACAGGGAAAAAAAGACAGCGTAAATTAAATTTGAGTGTTGATGAATGTGAAAAAAAAGTAGTGTGGTTTGGCCCCAGAGAGCAGCTTTATACAGGACTGGAGACATTTTTACTGTAGAAAAATCAAATATCAATTGTGTGATTTCCTTCATAGGCATTAAGAACAGCGAGTGGAAGTGTGATGAACATGTTTGGGAATTTAGCCAAGGGTGTGGGCTAGAGGGACAAGTGTGTCAGAGCCTAGAGGGGGCATATAGATAGGAGGATAGCATTGTAAGAGTTAATAAGATTGTTAGTTTAAGCGGAAAGAGAGAGAGAGGTTAGAGTAGATGTCAGAGGAGAGTTTAATTAAGCAGAGGAAAATCAGTGGGACAGGTAAGATGGGGTGAGGGGAATGACTGATTGTGAATGATGAGAGCAGAAGAGGTCATGTACAACTAGAGCCTTGTTAGTCAGAGAACGGACATTCCAGATGGCATAGGAGAAGGGAAGAGAAAAGTAAGGAAAGGAATGTGGATTACATTAGATAGGTTAACACTCTTAGCAGGGAGGCAGAGGCAGGGAGGCCCGATGTGTATATGAGCAGGTTCAAGATTATAAGAGATATCCCACACATCAGCAAACATAGAAGGAGACACAGAGATAGGTGTAGAGAGAGACAGAGATAGCTCTATGTAGAGAGAGAGGGACGTAGAGAGAATGAGACAGATAGGCGCAGAGAGAGGGGGCGCAGAGAGAGGAGGCGCCAAAAGAGGGGGCGCAGAGAGAGGGGGCACAGAGAATAGGATATTAAAGAGTGCTTTTCATTGAGCAGTGCAGAAATAGCTGCAATAGAGGTCTGTACAAATGGTGCAGTGTGTAGACACATGCAAAGGTAGGGGAAGGAAAGAGGAGAACATGTGGATAAAAGCAGGAGTGTGGAAGTTAGAGAAATTAGAAAAGTTTAACAGAGGAGTGAGGAAACAGCAAGCAGAAAGAACAAGAGAGAGGTTACATTGGGATGACGTTCTGTGGTAAAGAGAAAATGCTAGGAGAGAGCTTTCAAATATTAGAGGACATGAATTGAGGGAGCAAATGTATAAATCAAAACCTGAGGGGGAGGTATAGCACGAAAGCTTGCACAGCAGATTATAGTCTTAATGTTGCGTGTACCTGTCAGGGTATTCAAGAAGTTAAATTCTCACAAGTGCAGAGTTCATGATGAAATGCTGAATCTAGTCCCCCTCCAATTTAATTTTAATATAACTTTTCCATTCTTCATTACTGCAAAAAGCAAACAAAACAAAACCACATTGCATTACTATTTTCAAAATGGATTGAATGGCATATTCAACAGTGACTGTGTGATGCCAATATTCCCCACTCACTCGTAGTGAAGCACATATTGTACTAGTGTTGAAAGTAGGCCGGAAGAGTCAGGTACGCAGTACTGATAAAACAATAAGTGCCCGTCGTAAGTACCAGCTCCGCAACAGTGCGGGCATCACATTAGTGACGTGGATGAACATATATGGATAAGCCCATATTAAGGCATCACGTGACCAGAGCCGTCACTGACTGGGTATACGTAAAGACGCAGGGAGATGCAAGGAAAGGGAGGGAGAGAGAGAGACAGGGAGAAGATGTGAAACGGAGGAAGGCACGGATGGAGGGAGTTCTTCCGAGCTTCTGCGGGCCTCTCTCTTTCACTGGTGCATGCCGGGAGCTGGTCCCAACATCCACAAAGTGTGTGTGTATTATTGGTTGTATTTTATGGGGGTAGGAGGGTAGTGTGTATATTGTGTGTGTGGGAGTATTATATTGTGTGTAGAGGTGCAGAGGAGAGTACTAGATTGTGTATCTTGTGTAAGGGTGTTGTGTATATTGTGTTTGGAGCTATAATATTATTGGGGAGATTAGTATTGAGGAGGTATTATAGTGTGTATTGTGGGGAGTATTAGTGTGTGTATTGTTTGTGGGTGACAGATGCTGGGGGTATGCAGCAATCCCTGCACTGAGGTCCGAGGCGGCTCTGCATCGCTCGCACACACTGTGGATGACCAAGCATGTGCCCATGATAATCATGGCCTTAGAGGGATGAGTGTGTCAGAGCCTAGAAGGGGCATATATATGATGGAGGAGGGAGGAGGAGGAGGGAGGAGGAGGAGATGATAGCATTGTAAAAGTTAACAAGATAGTTAGTTTAAGCAGAAAGTGAGGAGAGGTTAGAGATAAGGGTAGATGTCAGAGGAGAGAGTTCAATTAAGCTGAGGTATCGAGTAGGACAGGGGTGAGGGGAATGAGAGGTGGTGGATGATGAGAGCAGAAGAGGTCATGTACAAATAGACCTTGTTAGTCAGAGAGCAGTCATTCCAGAGGGCACGTGAGAAGTGAAGAGTAAAGTGAGACATGGAATGTGGATTACATTAGATGGGTTAATACGCTTAGCAGGGAGGTGGAGAGAGAGAGGCAAGAGGCAGAGAGTGGTGCAGGGGTTGAGGAAGAGATGTTGCATGTACCTTATCAGAACATTAAAGAACATCAATTCACACTGGTGCAGAGTTGATGATGAATCCAGTTCACCTCCAATTCAATTTTAACAGAAATGTTTCATTCTTCATTACTGAAAAAAAAGAAAAGTAAAAAACATTTCATTACTATTTTCAAAATGGATTGAATTCCCCCAACAATGACTATGTGTTACCAATATATCCCTCTCAGTCCCACTGCAGCATATACTGTACCAGTGTGAAAGTAGGAAGGTACACAGTACCGGTAAAACAATACGTGCCGGTACTATGCACCATATGAATTATAAGGGGATGTAAATCTCCCAGTCTCTCTCCATATCCACAACAGAGCGGGCTCCGGTCAGTGGCATGGATGCCCATATATGGGTATGCTCATATTTGGGCATCCCATGTCACTGACCGGAGCCGGCTCTGAGTATAGGGATATATGCGGAGACGCAGAGGTGCAAGGAAATGGGAGGAGGCACGGTGAGAAACAGGGAGAGACCACAGGAAGATAGAGGGCAACAACTTCCACAAGGTACTTGTATGGGTATAATTGTTTGTATTTTGTGCAGAGGGGGTAATTTCAGATAAAATACAATTCTCCACCCTCTACGAAACAATTCCACTTTGTTCAGTAAGCCAGAAAGTCTTGGTCCCATGTGGACTGAATTTAATGCAAATAAGGTCCTTAATACACAAGTAAAGAATAAAGTTACTTATTCTCTACTGTAAGAAGTGCCACATTGCCCACTATTTGGGTCCTGTGCCCAGATTGTGACCATGCATGGCAGAGGTGAGATTCCCCCAACTCCAATTTGCTACACTCTCCAAGAGAGATAATTGTGATCAGAGGTGGAACTAGGGGAGGGTGTGAGCAGGGTCACTGCCCAGGGAGTAACCTGACTGGGGGCACGGAAATCTCATTTAGTGCATATGTTGCGGCACTGCATTGATTGACCGGTCAATCTGCACTGCTGCCTGTCACAGTGACATCCTGATCGGGCACTGTGATCAGCTATAGCACTGACCCAGGTGAGATAGTTCAGCACTTTACAAGGAGGGAACAGATGTTGTGGGTGACAGATGCTGGAGGTAGGCCAAGACTGTTGGCCAGAGTAACGTGGAGACTTACTGCACTCTGCATGCCCATCCTCTCCCTGACATCAGGGGAAGGAAGTGGCCCTGGGGTGTGTGTAGGTATGCCAGATGTCAGTGTATGCATAAGTAAGTATGCCTGTGTAGTGGGAGGTGTAGGGGCGTTAAGCTGGAGGACTTAAAACAGGCACAAAAGCACATAGATACCTCTGATTATACCGCACCAAATGCTGATAATATCATGCTGTAGCTGCACTTTACAGAAGATGATGCAGATGTCATCATTGGTTGGTGGGTTCATTAAATCAATCCATCATATCATAACCACACTGTGCATATGATGTACTGAATCAGTAACACCAGGAAGACATCTCCATGTTAGGAGTAGAGTTGAAGTTAACAGAATATGTCCAGCACTGTGGTGTGTAGCCCATAAATAATAATTGTGCACATTACCAGAACAACATACTGTCAACTGCAAGATCATTTTGCTGCTTGTAGCGTATGCTCATTCTGTACAGTGTTGTAGTAGATCCGTCTCTTCAGTGTTCACTGCAACAAAAGTAAGACATTGCATTAATATTACAGACGTTTGGGGGCTGAAATCTCACTTCGCTGCGGACAATTTCCCTTTGCATAAGATTCTTGTGATTATGTCAATGATGATCAATAACTGCATCATAACACAGCCGCTCTATACAGAAGATGTACTTGCTCTCATTGGTCATTGAGGTAATACGTCACACAATGTACAGATATAGCAAGGATTATTTCTCCCACTTGTGCATTATGGCATTATGATGGGAAATGTTGTGAGATTCTGCATTATCAGCATCACTGAATCTTTTGGAAATTAAGTGATATTCTATGTTTTAATGCAATATTATGGGTGATCAGCCGGTAAAATAATAATAGCTTGCTGTATCTGTAGCCATGCTCTACCCATGATGTGCTGAACCAATGACTGCAGAGAGATTCAGAGTGCTAAACATGACTGGAACGCATCTCTGAATAATGGGCAGCAAAGCAGTGCAGAATAGGAGGTGAAAGTATTTAAAATGGAAGATCCTTAGCAGCTGTGTGGAACGTAGACAGTACAGACTGACCAAGTAAATGGTAAAAGGAGTAACGTCAACATTACTTGGCTTTGTTCTCCACATTGAAGCTTTCCTCCTCTTTAAATCACTAATACTGATGCCATGTGTAACCTGTACTGAGAGTTATATAATCTACTGGCCTAGATGAAACCATATGATGCAAACAGGATCCATCCCACTCCAGATTCATAGAATTGAACCACCTCAACCTTTCATAACAATCACATAGAACTGCAGCTGTGCGCTACTGCACATGTTCTTGTTATGAATGGTAGTAGATGTGGTCCTTGGGTCTTTACTTCATACTGTAGCCACCCTCTACTCATGATGTATTGAATCAACGAAAACTTGCATGGTTCAGATCACAGGAAGGGGTAGAGTAGAGATGAAAATATTCAATGTGAAACCCGTAGCAGCCGGATTGTGTGGAGTCAATAAAACGACAAATACTAAATGGTAAATGAGAAATATACACATTGCTTATCTGTCTCTGTGTAGTAATTTTCCTTCTCTTCAACTGTCCTTCAAATTTTCTCTTTTGCAAGAAAAGGAACACATGGCTTCAATATTCACTTCTGTTCTGCAGTCATCCCTCCTGAAATAAAAGTTAAGCATTGCATTGTTATTATGATAATACATACAATAAACCTTGCTCCAAACCATTTGATGCAAAGCAAATCCACCTCCCACCCACAGCTGTGCTCCTTCTAGAGCATGCATGTCAAACTCCAGTCCTCGAGGGTCCCAAACAGGCCAGGTTTTCAGTAGGGATATCCTGAAAACCTGGCCTGTTTGCTGCCCTCGAGGACTGGAGTTTGACATCCTTGTTCTTGAGCTTCTACCACGCAAGTCATCCATGTGAGTGACACTGTACTGCAGTCCTGGTCTGCACACAATCTACTGAATCAATGACATCACACTGTAAAGGCAATCTACAAGATGTATTAGTTGTCCACACTTCCGAAATGTTACTTTTATGTCCAAATCACTTATTCCCATGACCTGATATTTGTATTTGTTATTTATAGGATTGTCACAAAGAGTTGATGAGGTCACCAAATGATAGTATGTAGAGAGAAAGAGAGATCTCAGAACAGAGCCCTGATGTATACCCACAGACAGATCAATAGAAGACGAAGACATGTTAGCAACAGAGATGGAGAATGTGTGACAGGAAAGTTATGATGAAAACCAGGATAGAACTGTGTTACGGATACCAAGAGAGAGTTTAGAATATGAAGGAGGAGAGTGATTGAGAGCATCAAACGCAGCAGATAGATCAAGTAGGATTAGTAGGGAAAAGTGACCTTGGGAATTTGCTTTAAGCACAGTCTGTAGAACGAGCTGTACGAAAGGCAGGTTGTAAAGGATCCAGGAGGGCATGTGATTTAAGAATGTTGACATTCTAGCAATTAGGAGACAAACAGCAGGAGGGATATAGGGCGGTAGTTAGTAAGGCACATAGGGTGTAGGTTGTTTCTGAGAAAAGGGTGACCACTACAGGCTTAAAGTAAGAGGGTAAAGAGCCAGAGAATAGGGAGGACTTGAAGATGTGGGTGAGAGTGGGGACTAAGAGATGCAGTAAGGTGTGAGGGGATACGATCTAGAGGGCATGTGGTAGAGGGAGAAGAGAAGATGATTAGCTTCCAGCTCTGTAAGAGAAGAAAAGGAGTCAAATGCAGAAGGAGAATTAGGTAGAAGGAGAGAAGGGGGAAGGGACAGAAGGAATCTCCTTGTGGGTGGCATCCACCTTGCCTCTGAAGTAGTCAAATGCTTGAGGAGAAGTGAAGGAAGGATGGCAAGTGTGAGAAGAAGGTTAGTGGAGGGAGTCAAATACAGGGGAAAAAAGACAGCGTAAATTAAATTTGTGTGTTGATGAATGTGGAAAAAAAAGTAGTGTGGTTTGGCCCAAGAGAGCAGCTTTATACAGGACTGGAGACATTTTTACTGTAGAAAAATCAAACATCAAGTGTGAGATTTCCTTCATAGGCATTAAGAACAGCGAGTGGAAGTGTGATGAACATGTTTGGGAATTTAGCCAAGGGTGTGGGTTAGAGGGACGAGTGTGTCAGAGCTTGAAGGGGCATATAGAGGATAGCATTGTAAGAGTTAATAAGATTGTCAGTTTAAGCAGAAAGAGAGAGAGAGAGAGCAGAGAGGTTAGAGTAGATGTCAGAGGAGAGTTTAATTAAGCAGAGGAAAATCAGTGGGACAGGTAAGATGGGGTGAGGGGAATGACTGATTGTGAATGATGAGAGCAGAAGAGGTCATGTACAACTAGAGCCTTGTTAGTCAGAGAACGGACATTCCAGAGGGCATAGGAGAAGGGAAGAGAAAAGTAAGGAAAGGAATGTGGATTACATTAGATAGGTTAACACTCTTAGCAGGGAGGCAGAGGCAGGGAGACCCGATGTGTATATGAGCAGGTTCAAGATTATAAGAGATATCCCACACATCAGCAAACATAGAAGGAGACACAGAGATAGGTGTAGAGAGAGCCAGAGATAGCTCTATGTAGAGAGAGAGGGACGTAGAGAGAATGAGACAGATAGGCGCAGAGAGAGGGGGCGCAGAGAGAGGGGGCGCAGAAAGAGGGGGCGCAGAGAGAGAGGGGGCGCAGAGAGAGAGGGGGCGCAGAGAGAGAGGGGGCGCAGAGAGAGAGGGGGCGCAGAGAGAGAGGGGGCGCAGAGAGAGAGGGGGCGCAGAGAGAGAGGGGGCGCAGAGAGAGAGGGGGCGCAGAGAGAGAGGGGTGCAGAGAGAGAGGGGGCGCAGAGAGAGGGGGCGCAGAGAATAGGATGTACATGAGTGCTTTTCATTGAGCAGTGCAGAAATAGCTGCAATAGAGGTCTGTACAAATGGTGCAGTGTGTAGACACATGCAAAGGTAGGGGAAGGAAAGAGGAGAACATGTGGATAAAAGCAGGAGTGTGGAAGTTAGAGAAATTAGAAAAGTTTAACAGAGGAGTGAGGAAACAGCAAGCAGAAAGAACAAGAGAGAGGTTACATTGGGATGACGTTCTGTGGTAAAGAGAAAATGCTAGGAGAGAGCTTTCAAATATTAGAGGACATGAATTGAGGGAGCAAATGTATAAATCAAAACCTGAGGGGGAGGTATAGCACGAAAGCTTGCACAGCAGATTATAGTCTTAATGTTGCGTGTACCTGTCAGGGTATTCAAGAAGTTAAATTCTCACAAGTGCAGAGTTCATGATGAAATGCTGAATCTAGTTCCCCTCCAATTTAATTTTAATATAACTTTTCCATTCTTCATTACTGCAAAAAGCAAACAAAACAAAACCACATTGCATTACTATTTTCAAAATGGATTGAATGGCATATTCTACAGTGATTGTGTGATGCCAATATTCCCCACTCACTCGTAGTGAAGCACATATTGTACTAGTGTTGAAAGTAGGCCGGTAGAGTCAGGTACGCAGTACTGATAAAACAATAAGTGCCCGTCGTAAGTACCAGCTCCGCAACAGTGCGGGCATCACATTAGTGACGTGGATGAACATATATGGATAAGCCCATATTAAGGCATCACGTGACCAGAGCCGTCACTGACTGGGTATACGTAAAGACGCAGGGAGATGCAAGGAAAGGGAGGGAGAGAGACAGGGAGAAGATGTGAAACGGAGGAAGGCACGGATGGAGAGAGGGAGTTCTTCCGAGCTTCTGCGGGCCTCTCTCTTTCACTGGTGCATGCTGGGAGCTGGTCCCAACATCCACAAAGTATGTGTGTATTATTGGTTGTATTTTATGGGGGTAGGAGGGTAGTGTGTATATTGTGTGTGTGGGAGTATTATATTGTGTGTAGAGGTGCAGAGGAGAGTACTAGATTGTGTATCTTGTGTAAGGGTGTTGTGTATATTGTGTTTGGAGCTATAATATTATTGGGGAGATTAGTATTGAGGAGGTATTATAGTGTGTATTGTGGGGAGTATTAGTGTGTGTATTGTTTGTGGGTGACAGATGCTGGGGGTATGCAGCAATCCCTGCACTGAGGTCCGAGGCGGCTCTGCATCGCTCGCACACACTGTGGACGACCAAGCATGTGCCCATGATAATCATGGCCTTAGAGGGATGAGTGTGTCAGAGCCTAGAAGGGGCATATATATGATGGAGGAGGGAGGAGATGATAGCATTGTAAAAGTTAACAAGATAGTTAGTTTAAGCAGAAAGTGAGGAGAGGTTAGAGATAAGGGTAGATGTCAGAGGAGAGAGTTCAATTAAGCTGAGGTATCGAGTAGGACAGGGGTGAGGGGAATGAGAGGTGGTGGATGATGAGAGCAGAAGAGGTCATGTACAAATAGACCTTGTTAGTCAGAGAGCAGACATTCCAGAGGGCACGTGAGAAGTGAAGAGTAAAGTGAGACATGGAATGTGGATTACATTAGATGGGTTAATACGCTTAGCAGGGAGGTGGAGAGAGAGAGGCAAGAGGCAGAGAGTGGTGCAGGGGTTGAGGAAGAGATGTTGCATGTACCTTATCAGAACATTAAAGAACATCAATTCACACTGGTGCAGAGTTGATGATGAATCCAGTTCACCTCCAATTCAATTTTAACAGAAATGTTTCATTCTTCATTACTGAAAAAAAAGAAAAGTAAAAAACATTGCATTACTATTTTCAAAATGGATTGAGTTCCCCCAACAATGACTATGTGTTACCAATATATCCCTCTCAGTCCCACTGCAGCATATACTGTACCAGTGTGAAAGTAGGAAGGTACACAGTACCGGTAAAACAATACGTGCCGGTACTATGCACCATATGAATTATAAGGGGATGTAAATCTCCCAGTCTCTCTCCATATCCGCAACAGAGCGGGCTCCGGTCAGTGGCATGGATGCCCATATATGGGTATGCTCATATTTGGGCATCCCATGTCACTGACCGGAGCCGGCTCTGAGTATAGGGATATATGCGGAGACGCAGAGGTGCAAGGAAATGGGAGGAGGCACGGTGAGAAACAGGGAGAGACCACAGGAAGATAGAGGGCAACAACTTCCACAAGGTACTTGTATGGGTATAATTGTTTGTATTTTGTGCAGAGGGGGTAATTTCAGATAAAATACAATTCTCCACCCTCTACGAAACAATTCCACTTTGTTCAGTAAGCCAGAAAGTCTTGGTCCCATGTGGACTGAATTTAATGCAAATAAGGTCCTTAATACACAAGTAAAGAATATAGTTACTTATTCTCTACTGTAAGAAGTGCCACATTGCCCACTATTTGGGTCCTGTGCCCAGATTGTGACCATGCATGGCAGAGGTGAGATTCCCCCAACTCCAATTTGCTACACTCTCCAAGAGAGATAATTGTGATCAGAGGTGGAACTAGGGGAGTGGGTGAGCAGGGTCGCTGCCCAGGGAGTTACCTGACTGGGGGCACGGAAATCTCATTTAGTGCATATGTTGCGGCACTGCATTGATTGACCGGTCAATCTGCACTGCTGCCTGTCACAGTGACATCATGATCGGGCACTGTGATCAGCTATAGCACTGACCCAGGTGAGATAGTTCAGCACTTTACAAGGAGGGAACAGATGTTGTGGGTGACAGATGCTGGGGGTAGGCCAAGACTGTTGGCCAGAGTAATGTGGAGACTTACTGCACTCTGCATGCCCATCCTCTCCCTGACATCAGGGGAAGGAAGTGGCCCTGGGGTGTGTGTAGGTATGCCAGATGACAGTGTATGCATAAGTAAGTATGCCTGTGGAGTGGGAGGTGTAGGGGCGTTAATCTGGAGGACTTAAACCAGGCACAAAAGCACATAGATACCTCTGATTATACCGCACCAAATGCTGATAATATCATGCTGTAGCTGCACTTTACAGAAGATGATGCAGATGTCATCATTGGTTGGTGGGTTCATTAAATCAATCCATCATATCATAACCACACTGTGCATATGATGTACTGAATCAGTAACACCAGGAAGACATCTCCATGTTAGGAGTAGAGTTGAAGTTAACAGAATATGTCCAGCACTGTGGTGTGTAGCCCATAAATAATAATTGTGCACATTACCAGAACAACATACTGTCAACTGCAAGATCATTTTGCTGCTTGTAGCGTATGCTCATCCTGTACAGTGTTGTAGTAGATCCGTCTCTTCAGTGTTCACTGCAACAAAAGTAAGACATTGCATTAATATTACAGACGTTTGGGGGCTGAAATCTCACTTCGCTGCGGACAATTTCCCTTTGCATAAGATTCTTGTGATTATGTCAATGATGATCAATAACTGCATCATAACACAGCCGCTCTATACAGAAGATGTACTTGCTCTCATTGGTCATGGAGGTAATACGTCACACAATGTACAGATATAGCAAGGATTATTTCTCCCACTTGTGCATTATGGCATTATGATGGGAAATGTTGTGAGATTCTGCATTATCAGCATCACTGAATCTTTTGGAAATTAAGTGATATTCTATGTTTTAATGCAATATTATGGGTGATCAGCCGGTAAAATAATAATAGCTTGCTGTATCTGTAGCCATGCTCTACCCATGATGTGCTGAACCAATGACTGCAGAGAGATTCAGAGTGGTAAACATGACTGGAACGCATCTCTGAATAATGGGCAGCAAAGCAGTGCAGAATAGGAGGTGAAAGTATTTAAAATGGAAGATCCTTAGCAGCTGTGTGGAGAGTAGACAGTACAGACTGACCAAGTAAATGGTAAAAGGAGTAACTTCAACATTACTTGGCTTTGTTCTCCACATTGAAGCTTTCCTCCTCTTTAAATCACTAATACTGATGCCATGTGTAACCTGTACTGAGAGTTATATAATCTACTGGCCTAGATGAAACCATATGATGCAAACAGGATCCATCCCACTCCAGATTCATAGAATTGAACCACCTCAACCTTTCATAACAATCACATAGAACTGCAGCTGTGCGCTACTGCACATGTTCTTGTTATGAATGGTAGTAGATGTGGTCCTTGGGTCTTTACTTCATACTGTAGCCACCCTCTACTCATGATGTATTGAATCAACGAAAACTTGCATGGTTCAGATCACAGGAAGGGGTAGAGTAGAGATGAAAATATTCAATGTGAAACCCGTAGCAGCCGGATTGTGTGGAGTCAATAAAACGACAAATACTAAATGGTAAATGAGAAATATACACATTGCTTATCTGTCTCTGTGTAGTAATTTTCCTTCTCTTCAACTGTCCTTCAAATTTTCTCTTTTGCAAGAAAAGGAACACATGGCTTCAATATTCACTTCTGTTCTGCAGTCATCCCTCCTGAAATAAAAGTTAAGCATTGCATTGTTATTATGATAATACATACAATAAACCTTGCTCCAAACCATTTGATGCAAAGCAAATCCACCTCCCACCCACAGCTGTGCTCCTTCTAGAGCATGCATGTCAAACTCCAGTCCTCGAGGGTCCCAAACAGGCCAGGTTTTCAGTAGGGATATCCTGAAAACCTGGCCTGTTTGCTGCCCTCGAGGACTGGAGTTTGACATCCTTGTTCTTGAGCTTCTACCACGCAAGTCATCCATGTGAGTGACACTGTACTGCAGTCCTGGTCCGCACACAATCTACTGAATCAATGACATCACACTGTAAAGGCAATCTACAAGATGTATTAGTTGTCCACACTTCCGAAATGTTACTTTTATGTCCAAATCACTTATTCCCATGACCTGATATTTGTATTTGTTATTTATAGGATTGTCACAAAGAGTTGATGAGGTCACCAAATGATAGTATGTAGAGAGAAAGAGAGATCTCAGAACAGAGCCCTGATGTATACCCACAGACAGATCAATAGAAGACGAAGACATGTTAGCAACAGAGATGGAGAATGTGTGACAGGAAAGTTATGATGAAAACCAGGATAGAACTGTGTTACGGATACCAAGAGAGAGTTTAGAATATGAAGGAGGAGAGTGATTGAGAGCATCAAACGCAGCAGATAGATCAAGTAGGATTAGTAGGGAAAAGTGACCTTGGGAATTTGCTTTAAGCACAGTCTGTAGAACGAGCTGTACGAAAGGCAGGTTGTAAAGGATCCAGGAGGGAATGTGATTTAAGAATGTTGACATTCTAGCAATTAGGAGACAAACAGCAGGAGGGATACAGGGCGGTAGTTAGTAAGGCACATAGGGTGTAGGTTGTTTCTGAGAAAAGGGTGACCACTACAGGCTTAAAGTAAGAGGGTAAAGAGCCAGAGAATAGGGAGGAATTGAAGATGTGGGTGAGAGTGGGGACTAAGAGATGCAGTAAGGTGTGAGGGGATACGATCTAGAGGGCATGTGGTAGAGGGAGAAGAGAAGATGATTAGCTTCCAGCTCTGTAAGAGAAGAAAAGGAGTCAAATGCAGAAGGAGAATTAGGTAGAAGGAGAGAAGGGGGAAGGGACAGAAGGAATCTCCTTGTGGGTGGCATCCACCTTGCCTCTGAAGTAGTCAAATGCTTGAGGAGAAGTGAAGGAAGGATGGCAAGTGTGAGGAGAAGGTTAGTGGAGGGAGTCAAATACAGGGAAAAAAAGACAGCGTAAATTAAATTTGAGTGTTGATGAATGTGAAAAAAAAGTAGTGCGGTTTGGCCCCAGAGAGCAGCTTTATACAGGACTGGAGACATTTTTACTGTAGAAAAATCAAATATCAATTGTGTGATTTCCTTCATAGGCATTAAGAACAGCGAGTGGAAGTGTGATGAACATGTTTGGGAATTTAGCCAAGGGTGTGGGCTAGAGGGACAAGTGTGTCAGAGCCTAGAGGGGGCATATAGATAGGAGGATAGCATTGTAAGAGTTAATAAGATTGTTAGTTTAAGCGGAAAGAGAGAGAGAGCAGAGAGGTTAGAGTAGATGTCAGAGGAGAGTTTAATTAAGCAGAGGCAAATCAGTGGGACAGGTAAGATGGGGTGAGGGGAATGACTGATTGTGAATGATGAGAGCAGAAGAGGTCATGTACAACTAGAGCCTTGTTAGTCAGAGAACGGACATTCCAGATGGCATAGGAGAAGGGAAGAGAAAAGTAAGGAAAGGAATGTGGATTACATTAGATAGGTTAACACTCTTAGCAGGGAGGCAGAGGCAGGGAGGCCCGATGTGTATATGAGCAGGTTCAAGATTATAAGAGATATCCCACACATCAGCAAACATAGAAGGAGACACAGAGATAGGTGTAGAGAGAGACAGAGATAGCTCTATGTAGAGAGAGAGGGACGTAGAGAGAATGAGACAGATAGGCGCAGAGAGAGGGGGCGCAGAGAGAGGAAGCGCCAAAAGAGGGGGCGCAGAGAGAGGGGGCACAGAGAATAGGATATTAAAGAGTGCTTTTCATTGAGCAGTGCAGAAATAGCTGCAATAGAGGTCTGTACAAATGGTGCAGTGTGTAGACACATGCAAAGGTAGGGGAAGGAAAGAGGAGAACATGTGGATAAAAGCAGGAGTGTGGAAGTTAGAGAAATTAGAAAAGTTTAACAGAGGAGTGAGGAAACAGCAAGCAGAAAGAACAAGAGAGAGGTTACATTGGGATGACGTTCTGTGGTAAAGAGAAAATGCTAGGAGAGAGCTTTCAAATATTAGAGGACATGAATTGAGGGAGCAAATGTATAAATCAAAACCTGAGGGGGAGGTATAGCACGAAAGCTTGCACAGCAGATTATAGTCTTAATGTTGCGTGTACCTGTCAGGGTATTCAAGAAGTTAAATTCTCACAAGTGCAGAGTTCATGATGAAATGCTGAATCTAGTCCCCCTCCAATTTAATTTTAATATAACTTTTCCATTCTTCATTACTGCAAAAAGCAAACAAAACAAAACCACATTGCATTACTATTTTCAAAATGGATTGAATGGCATATTCAACAGTGACTGTGTGATGCCAATATTCCCCACTCACTCGTAGTGAAGCACATATTGTACTAGTGTTGAAAGTAGGCCGGTAGAGTCAGGTACGCAGTACTGATAAAACAATAAGTGCCCGTCGTAAGTACCAGCTCCGCAACAGTGCGGGCATCACATTAGTGACGTGGATGAACATATATGGATAAGCCCATATTAAGGCATCACGTGACCAGAGCCGTCACTGACTGGGTATACGTAAAGACGCAGGGAGATGCAAGGAAAGGGAGGGAGAGAGACAGGGAGAAGATGTGAAACGGAGGAAGGCACGGATGGAGGGAGTTCTTCCGAGCTTCTGCGGGCCTCTCTCTTTCACTGGTGCATGCCGGGAGCTGGTCCCAACATCCACAAAGTGTGTGTGTATTATTGGTTGTATTTTATGGGGGTAGGAGGGTAGTGTGTATATTGTGTGTGTGGGAGTATTATATTGTGTGTAGAGGTGCAGAGGAGAGTACTAGATTGTGTATCTTGTGTAAGGGTGTTGTGTATATTGTGTTTGGAGCTATAATATTATTGGGGAGATTAGTATTGAGGAGGTATTATAGTGTGTATTGTGGGGAGTATTAGTGTGTGTATTGTTTGTGGGTGACAGATGCTGGGGGTATGCAGCAATCCCTGCACTGAGGTCCGAGGCGGCTCTGCATCGCTCGCACGCACTGTGGACGACCAAGCATGTGCCCATGATAATCATGGCCTTAGAGGGATGAGTGTGTCAGAGCCTAGAAGGGGTATATATATAATGGAGGAGGGAGGAGGAAGGAGGAGGAGGGAGGAGGAGATGATAGCATTGTAAAAGTTAACAAGATAGTTAGTTTAAGCAGAAAGTGAGGAGAGGTTAGAGATAAGGGTAGATGTCAGAGGAGAGAGTTCAATTAAGCTGAGGTATCGAGTAGGACAGGGGTGAGGGGAATGAGAGGTGGTGGATGATGAGAGCAGAAGAGGTCATGTACAAATAGACCTTGTTAGTCAGAGAGCAGTCATTCCAGAGGGCACGTGAGAAGTGAAGAGTAAAGTGAGACATGGAATGTGGATTACATTAGATGGGTTAATACGCTTAGCAGGGAGGTGGAGAGAGAGAGGCAAGAGGCAGAGAGTGGTGCAGGGGTTGAGGAAGAGATGTTGCATGTACCTTATCAGAACATTAAAGAACATCAATTCACACTGGTGCAGAGTTGATGATGAATCCAGTTCACCTCCAATTCAATTTTAACAGAAATGTTTCATTCTTCATTACTGAAAAAAAAAGAAAAGTAAAAAACATTTCATTACTATTTTCAAAATGGATTGAATTCCCCCAACAATGACTATGTGTTACCAATATATCCCTCTCAGTCCCACTGCAGCATATACTGTACCAGTGTGAAAGTAGGAAGGTACACAGTACCGGTAAAACAATACGTGCCGGTACTATGCACCATATGAATTATAAGGGGATGTAAATCTCCCAGTCTCTCTCCATATCCGCAACAGAGCGGGCTCCGGTCAGTGGCATGGATGCCCATATATGGGTATGCTCATATTTGGGCATCCCATGTCACTGACCGGAGCCGGCTCTGAGTATAGGGATATATGCGGAGACGCAGAGGTGCAAGGAAATGGGAGGAGGCACGGTGAGAAACAGGGAGAGACCACAGGAAGATAGAGGGCAACAACTTCCACAAGGTACTTGTATGGGTATAATTGTTTGTATTTTGTGCAGAGGGGGTAATTTCAGATAAAATACAATTCTCCACCCTCTACGAAACAATTCCACTTTGTTCAGTAAGCCAGAAAGTCTTGGTCCCATGTGGACTGAATTTAATGCAAATAAGGTCCTTAATACACAAGTAAAGAATAAAGTTACTTATTCTCTACTGTAAGAAGTGCCACATTGCCCACTATTTGGGTCCTGTGCCCAGATTGTGACCATGCATGGCAGAGGTGAGATTCCCCCAACTCCAATTTGCTACACTCTCCAAGAGAGATAATTGTGATCAGAGGTGGAACTAGGGGAGGGTGTGAGCAGGGTCACTGCCCAGGGAGTAACCTGACTGGGGGCACGGAAATCTCATTTAGTGCATATGTTGCGGCACTGCATTGATTGACCGGTCAATCTGCACTGCTGCCTGTCACAGTGACATCCTGATCGGGCACTGTGATCAGCTATAGCACTGACCCAGGTGAGATAGTTCAGCACTTTACAAGGAGGGAACAGATGTTGTGGGTGACAGATGCTGGAGGTAGGCCAAGACTGTTGGCCAGAGTAACGTGGAGACTTACTGCACTCTGCATGCCCATCCTCTCCCTGACATCAGGGGAAGGAAGTGGCCCTGGGGTGTGTGTAGGTATGCCAGATGTCAGTGTATGCATAAGTAAGTATGCCTGTGTAGTGGGAGGTGTAGGGGCGTTAAGCTGGAGGACTTAAAACAGGCACAAAAGCACATAGATACCTCTGATTATACCGCACCAAATGCTGATAATATCATGCTGTAGCTGCACTTTACAGAAGATGATGCAGATGTCATCATTGGTTGGTGGGTTCATTAAATCAATCCATCATATCATAACCACACTGTGCATATGATGTACTGAATCAGTAACACCAGGAAGACATCTCCATGTTAGGAGTAGAGTTGAAGTTAACAGAATATGTCCAGCACTGTGGTGTGTAGCCCATAAATAATAATTGTGCACATTACCAGAACAACATACTGTCAACTGCAAGATCATTTTGCTGCTTGTAGCGTATGCTCATCCTGTACAGTGTTGTAGTAGATCCGTCTCTTCAGTGTTCACTGCAACAAAAGTAAGACATTGCATTAATATTACAGACGTTTGGGGGCTGAAATCTCACTTCGCTGCGGACAATTTCCCTTTGCATAAGATTCTTGTGATTATGTCAATGATGATCAATAACTGCATCATAACACAGCCGCTCTATACAGAAGATGTACTTGCTCTCAATGGTCATGGAGGTAATACGTCACACAATGTACAGATATAGCAAGGATTATTTCTCCCACTGGTGCATTATGGCATTATGATGGGAAATGTTGTGAGATTCTGCATTATCAGCATCACTGAATCTTTTGGAAATTAAGTGATATTCTATGTTTTAATGCAATATTATGGATGATCAGCCGGTAAAATAATAATAGCTTGCTGTATCTGTAGCCATGCTCTACCCATGATGTGCTGAACCAATGACTGCAGAGAGATTCAGAGTGGTAAACATGACTGGAACGCATCTCTGAATAATGGGCAGCAAAGCAGTGCAGAATAGGAGGTGAAAGTATTTAAAATGGAAGATCCTTAGCAGCTGTGTGGGGAGTAGACAGTACAGACTGACCAAGTAAATGGTAAAAGGAGTAACTTCAACATTACTTGGCTTTGTTCTCCACATTGAAGCTTTCCTCCTCTTTAAATCACTAATACTGATGCCATGTGTAACCTGTACTGAGAGTTATATAATCTACTGGCCTAGATGAAACCATATGATGCAAACAGGATCCATCCCACTCCAGATTCATAGAATTGAACCACCTCAACCTTTCATAACAATCACATAGAACTGCAGCTGTGCGCTACTGCACATGTTCTTGTTATGAATGGTAGTAGATGTGGTCCTTGGGTCTTTACTTCATACTGTAGCCACCCTCTACTCATGATGTATTGAATCAACGAAAACTTGCATGGTTCAGATCACAGGAAGGGGTAGAGTAGAGATGAAAATATTCAATGTGAAACCCGTAGCAGCCGGATTGTGTGGAGTCAATAAAACGACAAATACTAAATGGTAAATGAGAAATATACACATTGCTTATCTGTCTCTGTGTAGTAATTTTCCTTCTCTTCAACTGTCCTTCAAATTTTCTCTTTTGCAAGAAAAGGAACACATGGCTTCAATATTCACTTCTGTTCTGCAGTCATCCCTCCTGAAATAAAAGTTAAGCATTGCATTGTTATTATGATAATACATACAATAAACCTTGCTCCAAACCATTTGATGCAAAGCAAATCCACCTCCCACCCACAGCTGTGCTCCTTCTAGAGCATGCATGTCAAACTCCAGTCCTCGAGGTCCCAAACAGGCCAGGTTTTCAGTAGGGATATCCTGAAAACCTGGCCTGTTTGCTGCCCTCGAGGACTGGAGTTTGACATCCTTGTTCTTGAGCTTCTACCACGCAAGTCATCCATGTGAGTGACACTGTACTGCAGTCCTGGTCTGCACACAATCTACTGAATCAATGACATCACACTGTAAAGGCAATCTACAAGATGTATTAGTTGTCCACACTTCCGAAATGTTACTTTTATGTCCAAATCACTTATTCCCATGACCTGATATTTGTATTTGTTATTTATAGGATTGTCACAAAGAGTTGATGAGGTCACCAAATGATAGTATGTAGAGAGAAAGAGAGATCTCAGAACAGAGCCCTGATGTATACCCACAGACAGATCAATAGAAGACGAAGACATGTTAGCAACAGAGATGGAGAATGTGTGACAGGAAAGTTATGATGAAAACCAGGATAGAACTGTGTTACGGATACCAAGAGAGAGTTTAGAATATGAAGGAGGAGAGTGATTGAGAGCATCAAACGCAGCAGATAGATCAAGTAGGATTAGTAGGGAAAAGTGACCTTGGGAATTTGCTTTAAGCACAGTCTGTAGAACGAGCTGTACGAAAGGCAGGTTGTAAAGGATCCAGGAGGGCATGTGATTTAAGAATGTTGACATTCTAGCAATTAGGAGACAAACAGCAGGAGGGATACAGGGCGGTAGTTAGTAAGGCACATAGGGTGTAGGTTGTTTCTGAGAAAAGGGTGACCACTACAGGCTTAAAGTAAGAGGGTAAAGAGCCAGAGAATAGGGAGGAATTGAAGATGTGGGTGAGAGTGGGGACTAAGAGATGCAGTAAGGTGTGAGGGGATACGATCTAGAGGGCATGTGGTAGAGGGAGAAGAGAAGATGATTAGCTTCCAGCTCTGTAAGAGAAGAAAAGGAGTCAAATGCAGAAGGAGAATTAGGTAGAAGGAGAGAAGGGGGAAGGGACAGAAGGAATCTCCTTGTGGGTGGCATCCACCTTGCCTCTGAAGTAGTCAAATGCTTGAGGAGAAGTGAAGGAAGGATGGCAAGTGTGAGGAGAAGGTTAGTGGAGGGAGTCAAATACAGGGAAAAAAAGACAGCGTAAATTAAATTTGAGTGTTGATGAATGTGAAAAAAAAGTAGTGCGGTTTGGCCCCAGAGAGCAGCTTTATACAGGACTGGAGACATTTTTACTGTAGAAAAATCAAATATCAATTGTGTGATTTCCTTCATAGGCATTAAGAACAGCGAGTGGAAGTGTGATGAACATGTTAGGGAATTTAGCCAAGGGTGTGGGCTAGAGGGACAAGTGTGTCAGAGCCTAGAGGGGGCATATAGATAGGAGGATAGCATTGTAAGAGTTAATAAGATTGTTAGTTTAAGCGGAAAGAGAGAGAGAGCAGAGAGGTTAGAGTAGATGTCAGAGGAGAGTTTAATTAAGCAGAGGCAAATCAGTGGGACAGGTAAGATGGGGTGAGGGGAATGACTGATTGTGAATGATGAGAGCAGAAGGTCATGTACAACTAGAGCCTTGTTAGTCAGAGAACGGACATTCCAGATGGCATAGGAGAAGGGAAGAGAAAAGTAAGGAAAGGAATGTGGATTACATTAGATAGGTTAACACTCTTAGCAGGGAGGCAGAGGCAGGGAGGCCCGATGTGTATATGAGCAGGTTCAAGATTATAAGAGATATCCCACACATCAGCAAACATAGAAGGAGACACAGAGATAGGTGTAGAGAGAGACAGAGATAGCTCTATGTAGAGAGAGAGGGACGTAGAGAGAATGAGACAGATAGGCGCAGAGAGAGGGGGCGCAGAGAGAGGAGGCGCCAAAAGAGGGGGCGCAGAGAGAGGGGGCACAGAGAATAGGATATTAAAGAGTGCTTTTCATTGAGCAGTGCAGAAATAGCTGCAATAGAGGTCTGTACAAATGGTGCAGTGTGTAGACACATGCAAAGGTAGGGGAAGGAAAGAGGAGAACATGTGGATAAAAGCAGGAGTGTGGAAGTTAGAGAAATTAGAAAAGTTTAACAGAGGAGTGAGGAAACAGCAAGCAGAAAGAACAAGAGAGAGGTTACATTGGGATGACGTTCTGTGGTAAAGAGAAAATGCTAGGAGAGAGCTTTCAAATATTAGAGGACATGAATTGAGGGAGCAAATGTATAAATCAAAACCTGAGGGGGAGGTATAGCACGAAAGCTTGCACAGCAGATTATAGTCTTAATGTTGCGTGTACCTGTCAGGGTATTCAAGAAGTTAAATTCTCACAAGTGCAGAGTTCATGATGAAATGCTGAATCTAGTCCCCCTCCAATTTAATTTTAATATAACTTTTCCATTCTTCATTACTGCAAAAAGCAAACAAAACAAAACCACATTGCATTACTATTTTCAAAATGGATTGAATGGCATATTCAACAGTGACTGTGTGATGCCAATATTCCCCACTCACTCGTAGTGAAGCACATATTGTACTAGTGTTGAAAGTAGGCCGGTAGAGTCAGGTACGCAGTACTGATAAAACAATAAGTGCCCGTCGTAAGTACCAGCTCCGCAACAGTGCGGGCATCACATTAGTGACGTGGATGAACATATATGGATAAGCCCATATTAAGGCATCACGTGACCAGAGCCGTCACTGACTGGGTATACGTAAAGACGCAGGGAGATGCAAGGAAAGGGAGGGAGAGAGACAGGGAGAAGATGTGAAACGGAGGAAGGCACGGATGGAGGGAGTTCTTCCGAGCTTCTGCGGGCCTCTCTCTTTCACTGGTGCATGCCGGGAGCTGGTCCCAACATCCACAAAGTGTGTGTGTATTATTGGTTGTATTTTATGGGGGTAGGAGGGTAGTGTGTATATTGTGTGTGTGGGAGTATTATATTGTGTGTAGAGGTGCAGAGGAGAGTACTAGATTGTGTATCTTGTGTAAGGGTGTTGTGTATATTGTGTTTGGAGCTATAATATTATTGGGGAGATTAGTATTGAGGAGGTATTATAGTGTGTATTGTGGGGAGTATTAGTGTGTGTATTGTTTGTGGGTGACAGATGCTGGGGGTATGCAGCAATCCCTGCACTGAGGTCCGAGGCGGCTCTGCATCGCTCGCACGCACTGTGGACGACCAAGCATGTGCCCATGATAATCATGGCCTTAGAGGGATGAGTGTGTCAGAGCCTAGAAGGGGTATATATATAATGGAGGAGGGAGGAGGAAGGAGGAGGAGATGATAGCATTGTAAAAGTTAACAAGATAGTTAGTTTAAGCAGAAAGTGAGGAGAGGTTAGAGATAAGGGTAGATGTCAGAGGAGAGAGTTCAATTAAGCTGAGGTATCGAGTAGGACAGGGGTGAGGGGAATGAGAGGTGGTGGATGATGAGAGCAGAAGAGGTCATGTACAAATAGACCTTGTTAGTCAGAGAGCAGTCATTCCAGAGGGCACGTGAGAAGTGAAGAGTAAAGTGAGACATGGAATGTGGATTACATTAGATGGGTTAATACGCTTAGCAGGGAGGTGGAGAGAGAGAGGCAAGAGGCAGAGAGTGGTGCAGGGGTTGAGGAAGAGATGTTGCATGTACCTTATCAGAACATTAAAGAACATCAATTCACACTGGTGCAGAGTTGATGATGAATCCAGTTCACCTCCAATTCAATTTTAACAGAAATGTTTCATTCTTCATTACTGAAAAAAAAGAAAAGTAAAAAACATTTCATTACTATTTTCAAAATGGATTGAATTCCCCCAACAATGACTATGTGTTACCAATATATCCCTCTCAGTCCCACTGCAGCATATACTGTACCAGTGTGAAAGTAGGAAGGTACACAGTACCGGTAAAACAATACGTGCCGGTACTATGCACCATATGAATTATAAGGGGATGTAAATCTCCCAGTCTCTCTCCATATCCGCAACAGAGCGGGCTCCGGTCAGTGGCATGGATGCCCATATATGGGTATGCTCATATTTGGGCATCCCATGTCACTGACCGGAGCCGGCTCTGAGTATAGGGATATATGCGGAGACGCAGAGGTGCAAGGAAATGGGAGGAGGCACGGTGAGAAACAGGGAGAGACCACAGGAAGATAGAGGGCAACAACTTCCACAAGGTACTTGTATGGGTATAATTGTTTGTATTTTGTGCAGAGGGGGTAATTTCAGATAAAATACAATTCTCCACCCTCTACGAAACAATTCCACTTTGTTCAGTAAGCCAGAAAGTCTTGGTCCCATGTGGACTGAATTTAATGCAAATAAGGTCCTTAATACACAAGTAAAGAATAAAGTTACTTATTCTCTACTGTAAGAAGTGCCACATTGCCCACTATTTGGGTCCTGTGCCCAGATTGTGACCATGCATGGCAGAGGTGAGATTCCCCCAACTCCAATTTGCTACACTCTCCAAGAGAGATAATTGTGATCAGAGGTGGAACTAGGGGAGGGTGTGAGCAGGGTCACTGCCCAGGGAGTAACCTGACTGGGGGCACGGAAATCTCATTTAGTGCATATGTTGCGGCACTGCATTGATTGACCGGTCAATCTGCACTGCTGCCTGTCACAGTGACATCCTGATCGGGCACTGTGATCAGCTATAGCACTGACCCAGGTGAGATAGTTCAGCACTTTACAAGGAGGGAACAGATGTTGTGGGTGACAGATGCTGGAGGTAGGCCAAGACTGTTGGCCAGAGTAACGTGGAGACTTACTGCACTCTGCATGCCCATCCTCTCCCTGACATCAGGGGAAGGAAGTGGCCCTGGGGTGTGTGTAGGTATGCCAGATGTCAGTGTATGCATAAGTAAGTATGCCTGTGTAGTGGGAGGTGTAGGGGCGTTAAGCTGGAGGACTTAAAACAGGCACAAAAGCACATAGATACCTCTGATTATACCGCACCAAATGCTGATAATATCATGCTGTAGCTGCACTTTACAGAAGATGATGCAGAGGTCATCATTGGTTGGTGGGTTCATTAAATCAATCCATCATATCATAACCACACTGTGCATATGATGTACTGAATCAGTAACACCAGGAAGACATCTCCATGTTAGGAGTAGAGTTGAAGTTAACAGAATATGTCCAGCACTGTGGTGTGTAGCCCATAAATAATAATTGTGCACATTACCAGAACAACATACTGTCAACTGCAAGATCATTTTGCTGCTTGTAGCGTATGCTCATCCTGTACAGTGTTGTAGTAGATCCGTCTCTTCAGTGTTCACTGCAACAAAAGTAAGACATTGCATTAATATTACAGACGTTTGGGGGCTGAAATCTCACTTCGCTGCGGACAATTTCCCTTTGCATAAGATTCTTGTGATTATGTCAATGATGATCAATAACTGCATCATAACACAGCCGCTCTATACAGAAGATGTACTTGCTCTCAATGGTCATGGAGGTAATACGTCACACAATGTACAGATATAGCAAGGATTATTTCTCCCACTGGTGCATTATGGCATTATGATGGGAAATGTTGTGAGATTCTGCATTATCAGCATCACTGAATCTTTTGGAAATTAAGTGATATTCTATGTTTTAATGCAATATTATGGATGATCAGCCGGTAAAATAATAATAGCTTGCTGTATCTGTAGCCATGCTCTACCCATGATGTGCTGAACCAATGACTGCAGAGAGATTCAGAGTGCTAAACATGACTGGAACGCATCTCTGAATAATGGGCAGCAAAGCAGTGCAGAATAGGAGGTGAAAGTATTTAAAATGGAAGATCCTTAGCAGCTGTGTGGGGAGTAGACAGTACAGACTGACCAAGTAAATGGTAAAAGGAGTAACTTCAACATTACTTGGCTTTGTTCTCCACATTGAAGCTTTCCTCCTCTTTAAATCACTAATACTGATGCCATGTGTAACCTGTACTGAGAGTTATATAATCTACTGGCCTAGATGAAACCATATGATGCAAACAGGATCCATCCCACTCCAGATTCATAGAATTGAACCACCTCAACCTTTCATAACAATCACATAGAACTGCAGCTGTGCGCTACTGCACATGTTCTTGTTATGAATGGTAGTAGATGTGGTCCTTGGGTCTTTACTTCATACTGTAGCCACCCTCTACTCATGATGTATTGAATCAACGAAAACTTGCATGGTTCAGATCACAGGAAGGGGTAGAGTAGAGATGAAAATATTCAATGTGAAACCCGTAGCAGCCGGATTGTGTGGAGTCAATAAAACGACAAATACTAAATGGTAAATGAGAAATATACACATTGCTTATCTGTCTCTGTGTAGTAATTTTCCTTCTCTTCAACTGTCCTTCAAATTTTCTCTTTTGCAAGAAAAGGAACACATGGCTTCAATATTCACTTCTGTTCTGCAGTCATCCCTCCTGAAATAAAAGTTAAGCATTGCATTGTTATTATGATAATACATACAATAAACCTTGCTCCAAACCATTTGATGCAAAGCAAATCCACCTCCCACCCACAGCTGTGCTCCTTCTAGAGCAGGGCTGCACAACACGCGGCCCGCGGGCCGCATGCGGCCCGCGGGCCGCATGCGGCCCGCCTGGCCTCTCTGTGTGGCCCTCGATGAGATTTAAAAAAAAAAAAAAAACTTTGAAAAAAAATTTTTTTTGAAAAAAAAAAAAAAACTTTGAAAAAAAAAAAACCTTTGAAAAAAAATTGGCGCCAATTCCCTGCGGTCCCGGCGCACATGCACTAGGCCCGCTCCGTCCCCCCCCCCCCTTCCCTGCTCCCAACGCGGGGCGGAAGGGGAAGCAACATGCAGCTCCTCTGCGGGCCCGCTCCCCCCCCCTGCTCCCCCCCCCCTGCTCCCAACGTGGGCCGGAGGGGGAAGCAACACACAGCTCCTCTGCGTGCCCGCTCCCCTCCCCCTTCCCGCTCCCCTCCCCCTTCCCTGCTCCCAACGCGGGGCGGAAGGGGAAGCAACATGCAGCTCCTCTGCGGGCCCGCTCCCCCCCCTGCTCCCAACGTGGGCTGGAGGGGGAAGTAATAATTAAATAATTCAGCTCCTCCAGCGGCCTGCTTCTCACCGCTTCCCTCCGCGGCCAGCTTCTCGCGTCCCCCACGAGCTCACCTCCCGTGCCCTCCTCCCCCCCCTTCCCCCAACCCGCGCCCCCAAGCCCACCTCCCGTCCCAGGCAGCTGCTGCAGGGATATCGGGGGCAGGAGGAGCAAGCGTCCGGCGGCAACCTGCACCCACCCGGGTCAAGGTAAGTCACTGTCACTGTTAGTCACTGTCACCCAAGTCACTGTCACCCAAGTCACTGTCACCCACCCAGTCACTGTCAAGTCACTGTCACCCACCCAGTCACTGTCACCTACCCACCCACTGTCACCCACCCAGTCACTGTCACCCAGTCACTGTCAAGTCACTGTCACCCACCCACCCAGTCACTGTCACCCAGTCACTGTCAAGTCACTGTCACCCACCCACCCAGTCACTGTCACCCACCCACCCAGTCACTGTCACCCACCCACCCAGTCACTGTCACCCAGTCACTGTCAAGTCACTGTCACCCACCCACCCAGTCACTGTCACCCACCCACCCAGTCACTGTCACCCACCCACCCAGTCACTGTCACCCACCCAGTCACTGTCACCCTGTCACCCAGTCACTGTCACCCACCCACCCAGTCACTGTCACCCACCCACCCACTGTCAGTGTCACTGTCACCCACCCACCCAGTCACCCACCCAGTCACTGTCCCACCCTGTCACTGTGTCCCACCCTGTCACTCTTCCCACCCAGTCACTGTGTCCCACCCAGTCACTGTCACCCACCCAGTCACTGTCATAGTCACTGTCACCCACCCAGTCACTGTCACCCACCCAGTCACTGTCACCCACCCAGTCACTGTCACCCACCCAGTCACTGTCACCCACCTATCCACCCAGTCACTGTCACCCACCCAGTCACTGTCACCCACCCAGTCACTATCACCCACCCACCCAGTCACTGTCAAGTCACTGTCACCCACCCAGTCACTGTCACCCACCCACCCACTGTCACCCACCCACCCAGTCACTGTCACCCAGTCACTGTCAAGTCACTGTCACCCACCCACCCAGTCACTGTCAAGGTCACTGTCACCCACCCACCCAGTCACTGTCACCCACCCAGTCACTGTCACCCAGTCACTGTCACCCACCCACCCACCCACCGTCACCCACCCACTGCCACCCAGTCACTGTCAAGTCACTGTCACCCACCCACCCAGTCACTGTCAAGGTCACTGTCACCCACCCACCCAGTCACTGTCACCCACCCAGTCACTGTCACCCTGTCACCCAGTCACTGTCACCCACCCACCCAGTCACTGTCACCCACCCACCCAGTCACTGTCAGTGTCACTGTCACCCACCCACCCAGTCACCCACCCAGTCACTGTGTCCCACCCAGTCACTGTGTCCCACCCAGTCACTCTTCCCACCCAGTCACTGTGTCCCACCCCGTCACTGTCACCCACCCAGTCACTGTCACCCACCCAGTCACTGTCACCCACCCAGTCACTGTCACCCACCCACCCAGTCACTGTCATAGTCACTGTCACCCACCCAGTCACTGTCACCCACCCAGTCACTGTCACCCACCCAGTCACTGTCACCCACCTATCCACCCAGTCACTGTCACCCACCCAGTCACTGTCACCCACCCAGTCACTGTGTCCCACCCAGTCACTGTCACCCAGTCACTGTCACCCAGTCACTGTCACCCACCCAAGGGGGAGAGTGATGTGAGGTGCAAGGGGGGGAGAGTGATGTGAGGTGCAAGGGGGGGAGAGGGATGTGAGGTGCAAGGGGGGGAGAGGGATGTGAGGTGCAAGGGGGGGAGAGGGATGTGAGGTGCAAGGGGGGGAGAGGGATGTGAGGTGCAAGGGGGGAGAGGGATGTGAGGTTCAGGGGGGGAGAGGGATGTGAGGTTCAAGGGGGGAGAGGGATGTGAGGTGCAAGGGGGAGAGGGATGTGAGGTGCAAGGGGGAAGAGGGATGTGAGGTGCAAGGGGGGAGAGGGATGTGAGGTTCAGGGGGGGAGAGGGATGTGAGGTGCAAGTAGGGAGAGGGATGTGAGGTGCAAGGGGGGAGAGGGATGTGAGGTGCAAGGGGGGAGAGGGATGTGAGGTGCAAGGGGGGAGAGGGATGTGAGGTGCAAGGGGGGAGAGGGATGTGAGGTGCAAGGGGGCAGAGGGATGTGAGCTGCAGGGGGGAGGGATGTGAGGTGCAAGGGGGCAGAGGGATGTGAGGTGCAAGGGGGCAGAGGGATGTGAGCTGCAGGGGGGAGGGATGTGAGCTGCAGGGGGTGGTGGGATGTGTGTGGGGTGTAGGGGGGTATTGTGTGTTTGATGTGGAGGGGGGTATTGTGTGTTTGATGTGGAGGGGTGTATTGTGTGTGGGTGAGGGGGAGAGATGGGGGTATGAGAGATAGATGGGGAGTATCGCAATGGTTGATAGTGTTGGGTTCTGGGGGAGATATGAGGATGATGATGGGTGCTGGAGGAGAGATGATGATGATGATGATGATGATGATGATGATGATGATGATGATGATGATGATGATGATGATGATGATTTTACCCGTGCGGCCCAATTTATTTTTCCTTGGAGCAGTTCGGCCCTTCGCACTTTACGAGTTGTGCAGGCCTGTTCTAGAGCATGCATGTCAAACTCCAGTCCTCGAGGGTCCCAAACAGGCCAGGTTTTCAGTAGGGATATCCTGAAAACCTGGCCTGTTTGCTGCCCTCGAGGACTGGAGTTTGACATCCTTGTTCTTGAGCTTCTACCACGCAAGTCATCCATGTGAGTGACACTGTACTGCAGTCCTGGTCTGCACACAATCTACTGAATCAATGACATCACACTGTAAAGGCAATCTACAAGATGTATTAGTTGTCCACACTTCCGAAATGTTACTTTTATGTCCAAATCACTTATTCCCATGACCTGATATTTGTATTTGTTATTTATAGGATTGTCACAAAGAGTTGATGAGGTCACCAAATGATAGTATGTAGAGAGAAAGAGAGATCTCAGAACAGAGCCCTGATGTATACCCACAGACAGATCAATAGAAGACGAAGACATGTTAGCAACAGAGATGGAGAATGTGTGACAGGAAAGTTATGATGAAAACCAGGATAGAACTGTGTTACGGATAGCAAGAGAGAGTTTAGAATATGAAGGAGGAGAGTGATTGAGAGCATCAAACGCAGCAGATAGATCAAGTAGGATTAGTAGGGAAAAGTGACCTTGGGAATTTGCTTTAAGCACAGTCTGTAGAACGAGCTGTACGAAAGGCAGGTTGTAAAGGATCCAGGAGGGCATGTGATTTAAGAATGTTGACATTCTAGCAATTAAAAGACAAACAGCAGGAGGGATACAGGGCGGTAGTTAGTAAGGCACATAGGGTGTAGGTTGTTTCTGAGAAAAGGGTGACCACTACAGGCTTAAAGTAAGAGGGTAAAGAGCCAGAGAATAGGGAGGAATTGAAGATGTGGGTGAGAGTGGGGACTAAGAGATGCAGTAAGGTGTGAGGGGATACGATCTAGAGGGCATGTGGTAGAGGGAGAAGAGAAGATGATTAGCTTCCAGCTCTGTAAGAGAAGAAAAGGAGTCAAATGCAGAACGAGAATTAGGTAGAAGGAGAGAAGGGGGAAGGGACAGAAGGAATCTCCTTGTGGGTGGCATCCACCTTGCCTCTGAAGTAGTCAAATGCTTGAGGAGAAGTGAAGGAAGGATGGCAAGTGTGAGGAGAAGGTTAGTGGAGGGAGTCAAATACAGGGAAAAAAAGACAGCGTAAATTAAATTTGAGTGTTGATGAATGTGAAAAAAAAGTAGTGCGGTTTGGCCCCAGAGAGCAGCTTTATACAGGACTGGAGACATTTTTACTGTAGAAAAATCAAATATCAATTGTGTGATTTCCTTCATAGGCATTAAGAACAGTGAGTGGAAGTGTGATGAACATGTTAGGGAATTTAGCCAAGGGTGTGGGCTAGAGGGACAAGTGTGTCAGAGCCTAGAGGGGGCATATAGATAGGAGGATAGCATTGTAAGAGTTAATAAGATTGTTAGTTTAAGCGGAAAGAGAGAGAGAGCAGAGAGGTTAGAGTAGATGTCAGAGGAGAGTTTAATTAAGCAGAGGCAAATCAGTGGGACAGGTAAGATGGGGTGAGGGGAATGACTGATTGTGAATGATGAGAGCAGAAGAGGTCATGTACAACTAGAGCCTTGTTAGTCAGAGAACGGACATTCCAGATGGCATAGGAGAAGGGAAGAGAAAAGTAAGGAAAGGAATGTGGATTACATTAGATAGGTTAACACTCTTAGCAGGGAGGCAGAGGCAGGGAGGCCCGATGTGTATATGAGCAGGTTCAAGATTATAAGAGATATCCCACACATCAGCAAACATAGAAGGAGACACAGAGATAGGTGTAGAGAGAGACAGAGATAGCTCTATGTAGAGAGAGAGGGACGTAGAGAGAATGAGACAGATAGGCGCAGAGAGAGGGGGCGCAGAGAGAGGAGGCGCCAAAAGAGGGGGCGCAGAGAGAGGGGGCACAGAGAATAGGATATTAAAGAGTGCTTTTCATTGAGCAGTGCAGAAATAGCTGCAATAGAGGTCTGTACAAATGGTGCAGTGTGTAGACACATGCAAAGGTAGGGGAAGGAAAGAGGAGAACATGTGGATAAAAGCAGGAGTGTGGAAGTTAGAGAAATTAGAAAAGTTTAACAGAGGAGTGAGGAAACAGCAAGCAGAAAGAACAAGAGAGAGGTTACATTGGGATGACGTTCTGTGGTAAAGAGAAAATGCTAGGAGAGAGCTTTCAAATATTAGAGGACATGAATTGAGGGAGCAAATGTATAAATCAAAACCTGAGGGGGAGGTATAGCACGAAAGCTTGCACAGCAGATTATAGTCTTAATGTTGCGTGTACCTGTCAGGGTATTCAAGAAGTTAAATTCTCACAAGTGCAGAGTTCATGATGAAATGCTGAATCTAGTCCCCCTCCAATTTAATTTTAATATAACTTTTCCATTCTTCATTACTGCAAAAAGCAAACAAAACAAAACCACATTGCATTACTATTTTCAAAATGGATTGAATGGCATATTCAACAGTGACTGTGTGATGCCAATATTCCCCACTCACTCGTAGTGAAGCACATATTGTACTAGTGTTGAAAGTAGGCCGGTAGAGTCAGGTACGCAGTACTGATAAAACAATAAGTGCCCGTCGTAAGTACCAGCTCCGCAACAGTGCGGGCATCACATTAGTGACGTGGATGAACATATATGGATAAGCCCATATTAAGGCATCACGTGACCAGAGCCGTCACTGACTGGGTATACGTAAAGACGCAGGGAGATGCAAGGAAAGGGAGGGAGAGAGACAGGGAGAAGATGTGAAACGGAGGAAGGCACGGATGGAGGGAGTTCTTCCGAGCTTCTGCGGGCCTCTCTCTTTCACTGGTGCATGCCGGGAGCTGGTCCCAACATCCACAAAGTGTGTGTGTATTATTGGTTGTATTTTATGGGGGTAGGAGGGTAGTGTGTATATTGTGTGTGTGGGAGTATTATATTGTGTGTAGAGGTGCAGAGGAGAGTACTAGATTGTGTATCTTGTGTAAGGGTGTTGTGTATATTGTGTTTGGAGCTATAATATTATTGGGGAGATTAGTATTGAGGAGGTATTATAGTGTGTATTGTGGGGAGTATTAGTGTGTGTATTGTTTGTGGGTGACAGATGCTGGGGGTATGCAGCAATCCCTGCACTGAGGTCCGAGGCGGCTCTGCATCGCTCGCACGCACTGTGGACGACCAAGCATGTGCCCATGATAATCATGGCCTTAGAGGGATGAGTGTGTCAGAGCCTAGAAGGGGTATATATATAATGGAGGAGGGAGGAGGAAGGAGGAGGAGGGAGGAGGAGATGATAGCATTGTAAAAGTTAACAAGATAGTTAGTTTAAGCAGAAAGTGAGGAGAGGTTAGAGATAAGGGTAGATGTCAGAGGAGAGAGTTCAATTAAGCTGAGGTATCGAGTAGGACAGGGGTGAGGGGAATGAGAGGTGGTGGATGAGAGCAGAAGAGGTCATGTACAAATAGACCTTGTTAGTCAGAGAGCAGTCATTCCAGAGGGCACGTGAGAAGTGAAGAGTAAAGTGAGACATGGAATGTGGATTACATTAGATGGGTTAATACGCTTAGCAGGGAGGTGGAGAGAGAGAGGCAAGAGGCAGAGAGTGGTGCAGGGGTTGAGGAAGAGATGTTGCATGTACCTTATCAGAACATTAAAGAACATCAATTCACACTGGTGCAGAGTTGATGATGAATCCAGTTCACCTCCAATTCAATTTTAACAGAAATGTTTCATTCTTCATTACTGAAAAAAAAGAAAAGTAAAAAACATTTCATTACTATTTTCAAAATGGATTGAATTCCCCCAACAATGACTATGTGTTACCAATATATCCCTCTCAGTCCCACTGCAGCATATACTGTACCAGTGTGAAAGTAGGAAGGTACACAGTACCGGTAAAACAATACGTGCCGGTACTATGCACCATATGAATTATAAGGGGATGTAAATCTCCCAGTCTCTCTCCATATCCGCAACAGAGCGGGCTCCGGTCAGTGGCATGGATGCCCATATATGGGTATGCTCATATTTGGGCATCCCATGTCACTGACCGGAGCCGGCTCTGAGTATAGGGATATATGCGGAGACGCAGAGGTGCAAGGAAATGGGAGGAGGCACGGTGAGAAACAGGGAGAGACCACAGGAAGATAGAGGGCAACAACTTCCACAAGGTACTTGTATGGGTATAATTGTTTGTATTTTGTGCAGAGGGGGTAATTTCAGATAAAATACAATTCTCCACCCTCTACGAAACAATTCCACTTTGTTCAGTAAGCCAGAAAGTCTTGGTCCCATGTGGACTGAATTTAATGCAAATAAGGTCCTTAATACACAAGTAAAGAATAAAGTTACTTATTCTCTACTGTAAGAAGTGCCACATTGCCCACTATTTGGGTCCTGTGCCCAGATTGTGACCATGCATGGCAGAGGTGAGATTCCCCCAACTCCAATTTGCTACACTCTCCAAGAGAGATAATTGTGATCAGAGGTGGAACTAGGGGAGGGTGTGAGCAGGGTCACTGCCCAGGGAGTAACCTGACTGGGGGCACGGAAATCTCATTTAGTGCATATGTTGCGGCACTGCATTGATTGACCGGTCAATCTGCACTGCTGCCTGTCACAGTGACATCCTGATCGGGCACTGTGATCAGCTATAGCACTGACCCAGGTGAGATAGTTCAGCACTTTACAAGGAGGGAACAGATGTTGTGGGTGACAGATGCTGGAGGTAGGCCAAGACTGTTGGCCAGAGTAACGTGGAGACTTACTGCACTCTGCATGCCCATCCTCTCCCTGACATCAGGGGAAGGAAGTGGCCCTGGGGTGTGTGTAGGTATGCCAGATGTCAGTGTATGCATAAGTAAGTATGCCTGTGTAGTGGGAGGTGTAGGGGCGTTAAGCTGGAGGACTTAAAACAGGCACAAAAGCACATAGATACCTCTGATTATACCGCACCAAATGCTGATAATATCATGCTGTAGCTGCACTTTACAGAAGATGATGCAGATGTCATCATTGGTTGGTGGGTTCATTAAATCAATCCATCATATCATAACCACACTGTGCATATGATGTACTGAATCAGTAACACCAGGAAGACATCTCCATGTTAGGAGTAGAGTTGAAGTTAACAGAATATGTCCAGCACTGTGGTGTGTAGCCCATAAATAATAATTGTGCACATTACCAGAACAACATACTGTCAACTGCAAGATCATTTTGCTGCTTGTAGCGTATGCTCATCCTGTACAGTGTTGTAGTAGATCCGTCTCTTCAGTGTTCACTGCAACAAAAGTAAGACATTGCATTAATATTACAGACGTTTGGGGGCTGAAATCTCACTTCGCTGCGGACAATTTCCCTTTGCATAAGATTCTTGTGATTATGTCAATGATGATCAATAACTGCATCATAACACAGCCGCTCTATACAGAAGATGTACTTGCTCTCAATGGTCATGGAGGTAATACGTCACACAATGTACAGATATAGCAAGGATTATTTCTCCCACTGGTGCATTATGGCATTATGATGGGAAATGTTGTGAGATTCTGCATTATCAGCATCACTGAATCTTTTGGAAATTAAGTGATATTCTATGTTTTAATGCAATATTATGGATGATCAGCCGGTAAAATAATAATAGCTTGCTGTATCTGTAGCCATGCTCTACCCATGATGTGCTGAACCAATGACTGCAGAGAGATTCAGAGTGCTAAACATGACTGGAACGCATCTCTGAATAATGGGCAGCAAAGCAGTGCAGAATAGGAGGTGAAAGTATTTAAAATGGAAGATCCTTAGCAGCTGTGTGGGGAGTAGACAGTACAGACTGACCAAGTAAATGGTAAAAGGAGTAACTTCAACATTACTTGGCTTTGTTCTCCACATTGAAGCTTTCCTCCTCTTTAAATCACTAATACTGATGCCATGTGTAACCTGTACTGAGAGTTATATAATCTACTGGCCTAGATGAAACCATATGATGCAAACAGGATCCATCCCACTCCAGATTCATAGAATTGAACCACCTCAACCTTTCATAACAATCACATAGAACTGCAGCTGTGCGCTACTGCACATGTTCTTGTTATGAATGGTAGTAGATGTGGTCCTTGGGTCTTTACTTCATACTGTAGCCACCCTCTACTCATGATGTATTGAATCAACGAAAACTTGCATGGTTCAGATCACAGGAAGGGGTAGAGTAGAGATGAAAATATTCAATGTGAAACCCGTAGCAGCCGGATTGTGTGGAGTCAATAAAACGACAAATACTAAATGGTAAATGAGAAATATACACATTGCTTATCTGTCTCTGTGTAGTAATTTTCCTTCTCTTCAACTGTCCTTCAAATTTTCTCTTTTGCAAGAAAAGGAACACATGGCTTCAATATTCACTTCTGTTCTGCAGTCATCCCTCCTGAAATAAAAGTTAAGCATTGCATTGTTATTATGATAATACATACAATAAACCTTGCTCCAAACCATTTGATGCAAAGCAAATCCACCTCCCACCCACAGCTGTGCTCCTTCTAGAGCATGCATGTCAAACTCCAGTCCTCGAGGGTCCCAAACAGGCCAGGTTTTCAGTAGGGATATCCTGAAAACCTGGCCTGTTTGCTGCCCTCGAGGACTGGAGTTTGACATCCTTGTTCTTGAGCTTCTACCACGCAAGTCATCCATGTGAGTGACACTGTACTGCAGTCCTGGTCTGCACACAATCTACTGAATCAATGACATCACACTGTAAAGGCAATCTACAAGATGTATTAGTTGTCCACACTTCCGAAATGTTACTTTTATGTCCAAATCACTTATTCCCATGACCTGATATTTGTATTTGTTATTTATAGGATTGTCACAAAGAGTTGATGAGGTCACCAAATGATAGTATGTAGAGAGAAAGAGAGATCTCAGAACAGAGCCCTGATGTATACCCACAGACAGATCAATAGAAGACGAAGACATGTTAGCAACAGAGATGGAGAATGTGTGACAGGAAAGTTATGATGAAAACCAGGATATAACTGTGTTACGGATACCAAGAGAGAGTTTAGAATATGAAGGAGGAGAGTGATTGAGAGCATCAAACGCAGCAGATAGATCAAGTAGGATTAGTAGGGAAAAGTGACCTTGGGAATTTGCTTTAAGCACAGTCTGTAGAACGAGCTGTACGAAAGGCAGGTTGTAAAGGATCCAGGAGGGCATGTGATTTAAGAATGTTGACATTCTAGCAATTAGGAGACAAACAGCAGGAGGGATATAGGGCGGTAGTTAGTAAGGCACATAGGGTGTAGGTTGTTTCTGAGAAAAGGGTGACCACTACAGGCTTAAAGTAAGAGGGTAAAGAGCCAGAGAATAGGGAGGACTTGAAGATGTGGGTGAGAGTGGGGACTAAGAGATGCAGTAAGGTGTGAGGGGATACGATCTAGAGGGCATGTGGTAGAGGGAGAAGAGAAGATGATTAGCTTCCAGCTCTGTAAGAGAAGAAAAGGAGTCAAATGCAGAAGGAGAATTAGGTAGAAGGAGAGAAGGGGGAAGGGACAGAAGGAATCTCCTTGTGGGTGGCATCCACCTTGCCTCTGAAGTAGTCAAATGCTTGAGGAGAAGTGAAGGAAGGATGGCAAGTGTGAGAAGAAGGTTAGTGGAGGGAGTCAAATACAGGGGAAAAAAGACAGCGTAAATTAAATTTGTGTGTTGATGAATGTGGAAAAAAAAGTAGTGTGGTTTGGCCCCAGAGAGCAGCTTTATACAGGACTGGAGACATTTTTACTGTAGAAAAATCAAACATCAAGTGTGAGATTTCCTTCATAGGCATTAAGAACAGTGAGTGGAAGTGTGATGAACATGTTTGGGAATTTAGCCAAGGGTGTGGGTTAGAGGGACGTGTGTGTCAGAGCTTGAAGGGGCATATAGAGGATAGCATTGTAAGAGTTAATAAGATTGTCAGTTTAAGCAGAAAGAGAGAGAGAGAGAGCAGAGAGGTTAGAGTAGATGTCAGAGGAGAGTTTAATTAAGCAGAGGAAAATCAGTGGGACAGGTAAGATGGGGTGAGGGGAATGACTGATTGTGAATGATGAGAGCAGAAGAGGTCATGTACAACTAGAGCCTTGTTAGTCAGAGAACGGACATTCCAGAGAGCATAGGAGAAGGGAAGAGAAAAGTAAGGAAAGGAATGTGGATTACATTAGATAGGTTAACACTCTTAGCAGGGAGGCAGAGGCAGGGAGACCCGATGTGTATATGAGCAGGTTCAAGATTATAAGAGATATCCCACACATCAGCAAACATAGAAGGAGACACAGAGATAGGTGTAGAGAGAGACAGAGATAGCTCTATGTAGAGAGAGAGGGACGTAGAGAGAATGAGACAGATAGGCGCAGAGAGAGGGGGCGCAGAGAGAGAGGGGGCGCAGAGAGAGAGGGGGCGCAGAGAGAGAGGGGGCGCAGAGAGAGAGGGGGCGCAGAGAGAGAGGGGGCGCAGAGAGAGAGGGGGCGCAGAGAGAGAGGGGGCGCAGAGAGAGAGGGGGCGCAGAGAGAGAGGGGGCGCAGAGAGAGAGGGGGCGCAGAGAGAGAGGGGGCGCAGAGAGAGAGGGGGCGCAGAGAGAGAGGGGGCGCAGAGAGAGAGGGGGCGCAGAGAATAGGATGTACATGAGTGCTTTTCATTGAGCAGTGCAGAAATAGCTGCAATAGAGGTCTGTACAAATGGTGCAGTGTGTAGACACATGCAAAGGTAGGGGAAGGAAAGAGGAGAACATGTGGATAAAAGCAGGAGTGTGGAAGTTAGAGAAATTAGAAAAGTTTAACAGAAAAGTGAGGAAACAGCAAGCAGAGAGAACAAGAGAGAGGTTACATTGGGATGACGTTCTGTGGTAGAGAGAAAATGCTAGGAGAGAGCTTTCAAATATTAGAGGACATGAATTGAGGGAGCAAATGTATAAATCAAAACCTGAGGGGGAGGTATAGCACGAAAGCTTGCACAGCAGATTATAGTCTTAAAGTTGCGTGTACCTCTCAGGGCATTCAAGAAGGTAAATTCTCACAAGTGCAGAGTTCATGATGAAATGCTGAATCCAGTTCCCCTCCAATTTAATTTTAATATAACTTATCCATTCTTCATTACTGCAAAAAGCAAACAAAACAAAACCACATTGCATTACTATTTTCAAAATGGATTGAATGGCATATTCAACAGTGACTGTGTAATGCCAATATTCCCCACTCACTCGTAGTGAAGCACTTATTGTACTAGTGTTGAAAGTAGGCCGGTAGAGTCAGGTACGCAGTACTGATAAAACAATAAGTGCGCGTCGTAAGTACCAGCTCCGCAACAGTGCGGGCATCACATTAGTGACGTGGATGAACATATATGGATAAGCCCATATTAAGGCATCACGTGACCAGAGCCGTCACTGACTGGGTATACGTAAAGACGCAGGGAGATGCAAGGAAAGGGAGGGAGAGAGACAGGGAGAAGATGGGAAACGGAGGGAGGCACGGATGGAGAGAGGGAGTTCTTCCGAGCTTCTGCTGGCCTCTCTCTTTCACTGGTGCATGCCGGGAGCTGGTCCCAACATCCACAAAGTGTGTGTGTATTATTGGTTGTATTTTATGGGGGTAGGAGGGTAGTGTGTATATTGTGTGTGTGGGAGTATTATATTGTGTGTAGAGGTGCAGAGGAGAGTACTAGATTGTGTATCTTGTGTAAGGGTGTTGTGTATATTGTGTTTGGAGCTATAATATTATTGGAGAGATTAGTATTGAGGAGGTATTATAGTGTGTATTGTGGGGAGTATTAGTGTGTGTATTGTTTGTGGGTGACAGATGCTGGGGTATGCAGCAATCCCTGCACTGAGGTCCGAGGCGGCTCTGCATCGCTCGCACGCACTGTGGATGACCAAGCATGTGCCCATGATAATCATGGCCTTAGAGGGATGAGTGTGTCAGAGCCTAGAAGGGGCATATAAATATATAATGGAGGAGGGAGGAGGGAGGAGGAGGAGATGATAGCATTGTAAAAGTTAACAAGATAGTTAGTTTAAGCAGAAAGTGAGGAGAGGTTAGAGATAAGGGTAGATGTCAGAGGAGAGAGTTCAATTAAGCTGAGGTATCGAGTAGGACAGGGGTGAGGGGAATGAGAAGTGGTGGATGATGAGAGCAGAAGAGGTCATGTACAAATAGACCTTGTTAGTCAGAGAGCAGACATTCCAGAGGGCACGTGAGAAGTGAAGAGTAAAGTGAGACATGGAATGTGGATTACATTAGATGGGTTAATACGCTTAGCAGGGAGGTGGAGAGAGAGAGGCAAGAGGCAGAGAGTGGTGTAGGGGTTGAGGAAGAGATGTTGCATGTACCTTATCAGAACATTAAAGAACATCAATTCACACTGGTGCAGAGTTGATGATGATTCCAGTTCACCTCCAATTCAATTTTAACAGAACTTTTTCATTCTTCATTACTGCAAAAAAAAAAAGTATAAAACATTGCATTACTATTTTCAAAATGGATTGAATTCCCCCAACAATAACTATGTGTTACCAATATATCCCTCTCAGTCCCACTGCAGCACATACTGTACCAGTGTGAAAGTAGGAAGGTACACAGTAACGGTAAAACAATACGTGCCGGTACTATGCACCATATGAATTATAAGGGGATGTAAATCTCCCAGTCTCTCTCCATATCCGCAACAGAGTGGGCTCCGGTCAGTGGCATGGATGCCCATGTATGGATATGCTCATATTTGGGCATCCCATGTCACTGACCGGAGCCGGCTCTGAGTATAGGGATATATGCGGAGACGCAGAGGTGCAAGGAAATGGGAGGAGGCACGGTGAGAAACAGGGAGAGACCACAGGAAGATAGAGGGCAACAACTTCCACAAGGTACATGTATGTGTATAATTGTTTGTATTTTGTGCAGAGGGGGTAATTTCAGATAAAATACAATTCTCCACCCTCTACGAAACAATTCCACTTTGTTCAGTAAGCCAGAAAGTCTTGGTCCCATGGGGACTGAATTTTAATGCAAATAAGGTCCTTAATACACAAGTAAAGAATATAGTTACTTATTCTCTACTGTAAGAAGTGCCACATTGCCCACTATTTGGGTCCTGTGCCCAGATTGTGACCATGCATGGCAGAGGTGAGATTCCACCAACACCAATTTGCTACACTCTCCAAGAGAGATAATTGTGGTCAGAGGTGGAACTAGGGGAGGGGGTGAGCAGGGTCACTGCCCAGGGAGTAACCTGACAGGGGGCACGGAAATCTCATTTAGTGCATATGGTGCGGCACTGCATTGATTGACCGGTCAATCTGCACTGCTGCCTGTCACAGTGACATCATGATCGGGCACTGTGATCAGCTATAGCACTGACCCAGGTGAGATAGTTCAGCACTTTACAAGGAGGGAACAGATGTTGTGGGTGACAGATGCTGGGGGTAGGCCAAGACTGTTGGCCAGAGTAACGTGGAGACTTACTGCACTCTGCATGCCCATCCTCTCCCTGACATCAGGGGAAGGAAGTGGCCCTGGGGTGTGTGTAGGTATGCCAGATGTCAGTGTATGCATAAGTAAGTATGTCTGTGTAGTGGGAGGTGTAGGGGCGTTAAGCTGGAGGACTTAAAACAGGCACACATCTCACTTCGCTGCGGACAATTTCCCTTTGCATAAGATTCTTGTGATTATGTCAATGATGATCAATAACTGCATCATAACACAGCCGCTCTATACAGAAGATGTACTTGCTATCAATGGTCATGGAGGTAATACGTCACACAATGTACAGATATAGCAAGGATTATTTCTTCCTCTGGTGCATTATGGCATTATGATGGGAAATGTTGTGAGATTCTGCATTATCAGCATCACTGAATCTTTTGGAAATTAAGTGATATTCTATGTTTTAATGCAATATTATGGATGATCAGCCGGTAAAATAATAATAGCTTGCTGTATCTGTAGCCATGCTCTACCCATGATGTGCTGAACCAATGACTGCAGAGAGATTCAGAGTGCTAAACATGACTGGAACGCATCTCTGAATAATGGGCAGCAAAGCAGTGCAGAATAGGAGGTGAAAGTATTTAAAATGGAAGATCATTAGCAGCTGTGTGGAGAGTAGACAGTACAGACTGACCAAGTAAATGGTAAAAGGAGTAACTTCAACATTACTTGGCTTTGTTCTCCACATTGAAGCTTTCCTCCTCTTTACATCACTAATACTGATGCCATGTGTAACCTGTACTGAGAGTTATATAATCTACTGGCCTAGATGAAACCATGTGATGCAAACAGGATCCATCCCACTCCAGATTCATAGAATTGAACCACCTCAACCTTTCATAACAATCACATAGAACTGCAGCTGTGCGCTACTGCACATGTTCTTGTTATGAATGGTAGTAGATGTGGTCCTTGGGTCTTTACTTCATACTGTAGCCACACTCTATTCATGATGTATTGAATCAATGAAAACTTGCATGGTTCAGATCACAGGAAGGGGTAGAGTAGAGATGAAAATGTTCAATGTGAAACCCGTAGCAGCCGGATTGTGTGGAGTCAATAAAACGACAAATACTAAATGGTAAATGAGAAATATACACATTGCTTATCTGTCTCTGTGTAGTAATTTTCATTCTGTTCAACTGTCCTTCAAATTTTCTCTTTTGCAAGAAAAGGAACACATGGCTTCAATATTCACTTCTGTTCTGCAGTCATCCCTCCTGAAATAAAAGTTAAGCATTGCATTGTTATTATGATAATACATACAATAAACCTTGCTCCAAACCATTTGATGCAAAGCAAATCCACCTCCCACCCACAGCTGTGCTCCGTCTAGAGCATGCATGTCAAACTCCAGTCCTCGAGGGTCCCAAACAGGCCAGGTTTTCAGTAGGGATATCCTGAAAACCTGGCCTGTTTGCTGCCCTCGAGGACTGGAGTTTGACATCCTTGTTCTTGAGCTTCTACCACGCAAGTCATCCATGTGAGTGACACTGTACTGCAGTCCTGGTCTGCACACAATCTACTGAATCAATGACATCACACTGTAAAGGCAATCTACAAGATGTATTAGTTGTCCACACTTCCGAAATGTTACTTTTATGTCCAAATCACTTATTCCCATGACCTGATATTTGTATTTGTTATTTATAGGATTTTCACATGTATTACTACTGTGAAACGCTATATACATTAATAGTGCTATATAAATAAATACATACACATTTATATATAATAATAATAACAGCATGTTCTTTTAAAGCGCTGCTAGTTTTACGTAGCGCTATACAGAGACATTTTGCAGACACAAGTCCCTGCCCCATAGAGCTTACAATCTATGACATTGGTGCCTGAGGCACAGAGGATATGAAGTGACTTGCCCAAGGTCACACACACACAAATATATATACATAAATATATATACACACACACACACACACACACACACACACACACACACATATATATGAAAACTAACACAGAAAAAAAGAATCCCCTGAATAGCACTCTAACATACACAAATTGTATCAATAAAGGTTTATTAATCACATACACATAAATGGTTAAAATGAGGAGCAGTGGTGACCTACAAAGCTGTTATAAACTGAACCTTAAGGTGTGGGGAAAAATGCTACACTGCAGTAATAAGTACAAAGTGTGTAAATAAAGTGTAGAGGCAAGAAATATATGGAAATGAGAACACTCAGACCGGCCGGTCAAGTACTACCTAAGTTGAAGCCCCCTGTGTGAAGTGCTTGTATGAAACTAGTGTATAACTAACAAGCAAATGCTTGTCCGGGGGCTTAACATATAGACAGTTGATAGATGTATTTGAAGTTGCATATTCTGTGCCGTGGATTAATCAGTATACTGAAAGCAACTGAAGATGGTACAGTAGCTGTGATAGGTTGGCCTCATAGCTCCTCCTTCAATGGAGGAATCGGCTCACAGAGCACTTAAATCCCTAAGGCCTCGGTCCCGCTGCGCTCGTTGGCGCGGGCGGCGGGTCGCGAGTTCCCCACCAGCAGGGGAATCCTCGCGAGCCGGTCCCGGTCCCCCCTGGCTGCACAGAGCACTACACGCTGTAGCGCGTCAGCCGCTGGAGACACCAGAGAATGGTGTTTTCTAGCGTTGACGCGTGACGTGTGTGGCTGTGAGCCAATGGGGAGGGGAGGCTTCGGGAGGAGGAGAGGCTTCGGGGAGCGGGGAGGAGTGTGGAGTGAAAGCAGGTGAGTGCCTTTCTCTGTGTGTGTGTCTGAGTGCGTGCCTGTCTGTGTGTGTATGTGTCTGAGTGCGTGAGTGCCTGTCTGTGTGTGTGTGTGCCCGAGTGCCTGCCTCTGTCTGTGTGTGTGTGTGTGTGTGTGTGTGTGTATATGAGTGCGTGAGTGCCTGCCTGTGTGTGCGCGCGTGTGTGTGTGTATGAGTGCGTGAGTGCCTGCCTGTGTGTGCGCGCGTGTGTGTGTGTATGAGTGCGTGAGTGCCTGCCTGTGTGTGTGTGTGCGCGTGTATGAATGAGTGCCTGCGTGTGTGTGTTTAAACTTACCTTCCAGCTCCAGCCCGAGTCCGTGGAGGGAGGGGGGGGAGAGTAGCGGGTCCCTCCGCTCAAGCCACGCCCCCCCTCCCTGTCAAACCGCCCACCTCCCGATCAAACCTCCCGCCCACCTCCCGCTCCCGCTCCCTACAGACCGCAGATCGCGGTCTGTGTATCTCAGCGCACCGCCTGTCAGCAGCGCAGGTGCGCTGACTCTGGGAGCGGGGCCTTAGCCTAAATGCCCAAAGAAAAAAATAAGCATGCAGTACTTAAAGTGAAAGTAAAATGAGAAATGAAATAAACACACACATTGAAAAATCACTCACCCGACTGAGAGCGCCTTCTACAGAGCGCTGTACCACTGCTCAGCTAGCAGCTAAAACTGTCTCATTTTCCCACCATTGAAGTTTACACATGTCCACGCCCCACTCTAACAAGACGCTGTGTACGGAAGCTCGCAGGAGACAAACTAGTGAGAGAAGGTGTAGCTGCTAGCCACACTCCACGAGGTGCATTGTGGGAAATGTAGTTCTTTGCCTTTTAGCTTCTCTGACTGGTTACTGATCACGTGATGTCACTAGGGGCGGGATTAGTGTGTTGCAATGTAACGGCCCGGCTGTATGATTGTCACAGAAGGGGGGAGCCTGAGAATGTCACGGATTTAATTACACATGTAATGATGTAATAACACAGCCATGAACTAAGACAGTATACATATGGTCATGTGATATTTATAATGCATTTATTAACATTATTGTGTGGATTTGGGCTGAATTAAACTTGTATGGGATTGTCACTTTAATATCACAGTACCACTACTGTTTAACACTTATAATGACCTCCTGATTACAGATTATTAGGGACAGACTTAAAAAGGCCTGTGTAAATATTTATTATAGAGTGGCCTCTTTACTTTATAATATCAGGGAGTATCAGACAGGCCTGTGTTTATTTTTAATATACATTAGGGTGACCTGACTCCAGATTATTGGCCTTTCCCTCTGACAAATGCATATTTTCCTATACTGTGTTAATTTTGTTAGAACAAAATAAATATTCATGCGCTAAATGACAGTACCAGTGTGAGTCCCAATAAGAAGTAGTGAGGTAAAAAACCATGGTACCAGCAACATATGTAACTGATGGGGAGGGTGCTAAAATATATGGAGTGTGGCGTCCTGATTGCTAAATGAGGTGTATTATATCATAAGTGCATATAACAATATCCCTCATAGCAATCTATTAAGAACCAACAAGAACTAGGTAGCACAATAATCAGTGCTGCAGTTATAGCCTAATAATAAGTATATATATATATATATATATATATATATATATATATATATATATATACAGTGTTCGACAAACCTATACATTTGCTCGCCCCGGGCGAGTGGATTTAACCCCCGGGCGAGTAAATATTGGCCCAAGCAGCACACGTTTGGTACTAGGTGGCGAGTAGATTTTTTTGTGTGGCGAGTAGATTTTTTGGTGATTTGTCAACCACTGTATATATATATATATATATATATATATATACTGCTGCGGCCAAGTTTATTCGAGCATTTGCCCGTTCTTGGCCGCAGCAGTAGCCTGGCGCGCGCCCGAGAGTGACGGGCGCGCGCCGAAGCAGCGGAAGAGCGCCCTCCGATCGGGGCGCTCTCCCTACCGCTGCCGGGTCCGCCGGGTCCCCCGGAACCCCCTGCCGCTGTCCCGCGATCGCGGGACACCAGGGCTGCCTCGGGGAGCCCCTGGACGCGAGTGCAGGGGGCGCACGCTCCCGAAGACACGTGACCGCGCGTCTATGACGCGCGTCACGCCGAGGGGCGGCCACTAGCAAGCCGGGAAATCTCCCGGCTTGCGGTACCGGCCACACTCGAATAAAGTGTGTCGGTACTATATATATATATATATATATATATATATATATATATATATGTAACCCATATTCCCCCACCCAATCGCAGATAGGGTGCATGTGAGGGGAGCTATATGTATTACCCAGTGTGGTGCTTTACCTGTGAGGCTCACAGGAGGCCTGAGCCTCCGCCAATGAGAGCCTGGGGTGTATCCTCCTGAACAATACTATATGGTGCAGCGCCTCCACCTGTGATGGCTCCAAGCAGAGCGGGAGTTGTTCCTCACAGGACAATAATATAATATCACGCACACAGCATATAAAAGAACAGTGACTTTTCTAACAGTAACATAACTATGCATGTCATACATTAAGTGTCTCTCTTCTAGGAGACACAGTAACTCACGTGTCTCGCAGGATGCAACCCCTCACCGTGTACCCACACCATGTCCAACTCCCCACACCACAACCCCACCCCCAAAGTAAGGTATGTGTGTGTGTGACTGCACAGCCACTATGTACTGATTTATAGTTGGTGCACTTATGGATGTTACCTGCCGAGCGCTCCAGCGCTAGGACCTGCAAACAGACTTCGCAAAGGATCCGACGGTGAAGATACGTCAGGGTTACCTTCCAGGGCGATCCCACCCGGTTGGTTGCTGCTGTGCTTGAAGAGGTCTGATCCTAAACCTCTGTAATGGTGCTGCGACAGTCTCTGCTTCCTTCACTTCTCTCTCTCTCTAAAGTGACAGGTTCCTGTACTAGGGCCTGTCCCTGTGACCACCCACCCTCACTAGTGGGAAGTCAGGGCCTCAACTCTAGCCTGGGGATTTCTGGCCTAGGGCAGAATCTCGCAGCTCTCTGCCCACCTTCTTTCCCCCTTTGTCCCCTAAGTCTCACTCACTCACGTGCTTCCCAGTCTGCTTCCTGACTGCACAAAACAATGTATCAAATTCCCTGCTGCAGAGAATCTGCAAGTCTCAGTGGCTGGTTGGTTGCAGGTGACAGGGAACATAGGGCATTCACCAGAGGCTGCTGGGGGATGTAGTCCACTCAGAACCTCTTTCCTATGGGGACTGTGTGCGCGGTCTCTACTGCACCTGTGCAAAGCTGTAGTGGCCACCGCTACACATAACTGCACCTGCGCAACCTACCAGATCTCCTGTACACTTGTAATGGCCACCACTACCCTTGCCAACCTCTGCGTATTGCGCGAACCTCGCACCAAACACAACATGGCCGCTGTGGCTATCTGCGCATGCTCGAGCATCAGGGCCCCCGACGGCGCCGGCACAGATAGCGGCGCCAACTGGGAAAAGTCGCCATCCCCTTCCCCCACTGCCACAGGGGTAAGGCAAGGGGCAAAGGAACATCAGGGAAGCCGGGAGTGGCCCCCTTACATATATATATATATATATTGTGGTTGACAAATCACCCAAAAATCTACTCGCTGAACAAAAAAATCTACTCATCACCTAGCCCCGCCCCAGGCCCGCTTTAAAAAAAATTGAATAAATTCCTAGTAAGAACAACATTCGTTTTTGACATGTTTATTTATTGTATTACATTATACTACAATTAGTCCTTGTTAAGAGTGTGTGTGTGACACAGAGAGAGTGTGCGTGTGTGTGTGACACAGAGAGTGTGTGAGACACAGAGAGTGTGTGAGACACAGAGAGTGTGTGAGACACAGAGAGTGTGTGAGATAGGGTGAGGCAGAGGGTGACAGGGTGAGGCAGAGGGTGACAGGGTGAGACAGAGAATGACAGGGTGATACCGAGAGATACAGAGGTTGACAGGGAGAAAATGGGTGACATGGTGTGACACAGGGTGACAGGGTGAGACAGAGGGTGACAGGGTGAGACAGAGGGTGACAGGGGGAAACAGAGGGTGACAGAAAGTGAGACAGAGGGTGACAGAAAGTGAGACAGAGGGCGACAGAAAGTGAGACAGAGGGAAACAGGGTGGGTGACACACACACACACACACACACACACACACACACACACACACACACACACACACACACACACTCTCCCTCTTACACACACACTCTCTCTCTCCCTCTCACACACACACACACACAGACAGACATCAAACCCCTCCCCTCTGCGAGAGCGAGGGTCCGCCCTCACAAATTCCTCTATGCCTCTTATCAGCGGTGCAGACAGGAGATGAAATACAGCAGTGACCGCACGACCCTTCTTTTGGCGATGTTACATATATATACTGATAATAGTAAAAAGCAGAACAAATAATATAAAAAGGCAATTGCTTGCTTGGGAAGTAGCTTCTGCTGGGCCCAATTTGAGGAATCCCTTGTCAGTAGGGCCGCCAGCAGAAATCTTGGGGCCCAGGACAAATGCAAGGATCAGGCCCCCCTCCCTACCCCATAGCACACCTACCATGACATTTTTTTTAGGGCACAACTTTTACTCAAATGGTAGTGTTGCAAGGCCTATTTCACACCTCGCAAACCCCCCCATTTTACACTTTTTTATATTTTTATATATATATAAAAAGAGAGAGAGAGAGAGAGAGACAATCAAGTGGTTTCTTCTTCTCTTAGCCAAAGACGTACTACTCTATGTTCCTTTTCTCATTCTCCTATTTTTGTACCTTGGTATAATTGTATATACATACTTCACAGCATATGTTCCACCAAAGTAACTACGTCAGCGATGACAGCGACCAACAGTGGCACTACTGTGTTTAGGGTTCTACAGTGCACAGCCACCCTACACTACCCATCTGGTATTTCCACAGCCCAGATAGTTGAACAAACTGGCTGCGGTCCATATTACCTCTGACTCCAGCAATGCTTGGACAGTTTCCCCTATCTCTTTCTGCTCAATTTATTGGATACATAGCTTTGGATATATTTCAGCATTCTATGACACTCAGGATAGCGCTCATGATGTCATCAACAACCAGGGGACTCCCAATAGTTGCTATTATGTGATCAATTTTTACTGCACGCAGTCCTGAGTATACTATCAGCTTTGCCACAGTTGAGAGTCTGGCACATTTCTCTGCTGTACAAATGTGTCAGAGAACACATCCAGGCATTCAGTATACATCCCAGTTAGGCAGCGCTTATAGTAAGTGCGACGCGACGGGAGTAACGCTGGCGACTCAAAATTTGGAGCTGGGGAAATCAGATTTTTCAGAGGCTGTCGCCACATGTGACAGCCTCTGAACCAATCAATGCCCATGTCGCCAGCGACATCCCCGAAAGTTAAATTATAACTTTCGCAGGTGACGTCACCCGTCACTTCGCCAGTCGCGTTGCTGGCACTATAAGCATGACCTAGGGGAGGGCCCAGGAGAATCCCATACAACTCTGGAGAGTTTCTCTTAATTAAGGTAACTTTCCACTATGTGTCCTGTTCACAGCAATGCAGTACTAACTACATTTAAGCATGTCTGTAAGATACAAAAGTTAACCCATCATGCACCTTGGCCTAGGGAGGATTTGTTCCTATAAAGTACACCCAGTTTGGCAATGATTTTGGATGTCAGATTATCAATATGCAACTCAAATTTTAAATGGGAGTGAAACCAAATGCCAAGATATTTAAAATTAGTGACACTTTAGTTGGCTTCAATTAATTACTGCATTTATAAAATTCTGCAGAGCATCTAGTAACCTTGTAATATTAAGAGATGGCAGCCTTGGTATGTTATGCCTCTTTTTTCCTGTACACCGCAAAGGATTTTGTGGCCTATTCTAGTAACTCTGAAGTGAGGCAAACCACTTCTAAATAGCTCTCTTTATGTGAATTGGCCTACTTTGCTATGCTGTAAGCCAGGCCTGCACAGTTCCAGTCCTCGAGAGCCGCAAACAGGCCAGGTTTTCAGGATACCCTAACCCTAACTTCTTTCACTGCAGCCATTGTAATCAGACACTGCTAATGGAGGGTATGATACATTCTCTACCACTGAAAGAATATACATCTCAGTGGTAGACGGCTGATAAGAAGCTGTTTCAGTCTGGTTCTGCCAATTCGATCGGTTTAAAAAATCCTCCATTTTCAGGTCTATGTATGTTGATCTGATTTCTTAGGCTTTCAAGACGTTATAGCAGTCCTGTTTTTAGTGCTCATTCTCTCCCCCTTTATCTCTCAACTTTTCTCTCTCCCTTTATCACTCACTCCCCCTTTATCTCCTTCTATATGACCCTTGCCTCACTTCCCCTGACTCAAACTAATAAATCTTTAATCACCTCTCTCTACCTCTTCTCCCTCTCCCACTCCCTTCTCGCTCCCTTCTCTCTCACTCTCCCTTCTCTCCATTTTTTCACTTGGACTCCCACTGGTATTAGTATCTCAGATTTATTTTGATTTTTGGTGTGCAACATTTTTCCACATTACATAGCACTTGTGAGCAAGACATCCAGTCCAGCCACTGCTGATGGGACACTGTTCTTTCACTGATCGCTATATCTGAGCTATTGGGAAACAATTTTAAACACTATTACATTCTCTGCTCTTTCTCTCAGCTGCTATCTCGGTCATTGTGCCCAGCATATGGCGTCATCAGGCATATTAATGCTTCCAACATCCCAGGAGAAAATGGTTATATTGTTTTGAACAAGGGGCCTATTTCTGATGACTTATTCCTGCATTAGTAATATGTGTCATATATCTTGGCTCAATCAGAGGCTTGGTTGAAAACTGAGCCCCTGATGGAACCACATGTGCTTAAGGTAGGATATCCTGAAAACCTGACCTGTTGGACAGGCTTGAGTACTGGAGTTGAGAACCCCTGTTCAAACATTTATCTTCCTACCAGTACATAGGTAATTTCAAGAAATTAAACAAAAAAAGGTAGAAAAACTTTAAACAGCAAAATAACCATACAGTAACTTGTAAACCTTGAGAAATGCATCTTAATAGGGTCATGTCACACTGAAAATATAGTATTCCCAGGTTTAACCCTTGCATTCATCAGCCAGATATGTTGAGTCTTTAAGTTGCATTCATTGTTTTGAAATAGACTTGGTATTTTATGTCTCTTTTTTCCTGTACACCGTAAAGGATTTTGCGGCCTAGTCTAGAAACTCTGAAGTGAGACAAATCACTTCGAAAGAGCACTCTAGATGCGAATTGGCATGGTTTGCTATGCTGCAAGCCCTTCTCGCATGTCCAATCTGTATCTAAAAAGGCTTTGTACGAAGCTGTTTCAGTCTGGTTCTGCCAATTCGATCGGTTTTAAAAAATCCTTCATTTTCAGTGTATGTTGATCTGATTTCTTAGGCTTTAAAAACATTAAAGCAGTCCTGTTTTAAGAGCTCATTCTCTCCCCCTTTCTCTCTCCCTTTATCACTCACTCCCCCTTTATCTCTCTCGATATGACCCTTGCCTTACTTCCCCGACTAAAACTGCCCCCTCTTTAAACACCACTCTTTACCTCTGCTCTCTCTCCCTCTCCCTTCTCTCTCCCTCTCCCTTCTCTCTCATTTTCCCTTCTATCTCACATTCCCTTCTCTCTCACTTTCCCTTCTCTCCATTTTTTCACCCTGACTCCCACTCTATTTCTTTCACTCAACCCGTCTCTTGCTCTCACACATACTCCCAAAGAGTAACCCTAGAAAATACAAGAGATATCTAGAAATCTAATTGCAAGGTAATAAGTCACATTAAGTGAAATGCACAATGGAATAGTCCCCCCCTTTTTTAAAAAAAACGGTAGATTCCTTACATTTTAGCTATTTGCACTTCTATATTTGTAACACTGGTAATTGCTATAATAACACTGTTACTTTTTTTTAGTTTGTACATGCACACACACACAATTAAATGACCTACTGTATCTCAGTACCTCAGATAGACACAGACACACACACACGCCTATGCAGTAAGCGTTCATAAGCCACTTATCAAGCACTTAATGCCTACTGCTATTCAGTAAGCAGTGATAGTGGGTGATAAGGCGGGAAGGTTGGAAGAGATCACGTGCCACTACATGGGTATTCTGAAGTATACACAGCGTGAAGTGTTCGAATAAAGGCCGCTGCTGCTGCAGCTGTACATTCATATGTGCAATAATGAAAGAAAAATCAATGGCGTCTATCCTCATACAATGAGTTTTGGATTCAAATAAGGCATTTCATAGCACAAGGAGAAAAACATATTAGTTAGTAATTTTGCATTTAAAATGGGAAATGCTCAATAATATAATAATATAATTTATAATAATATAATATAGGTCCCTGTCCCATGGAGCTTACAATCTATGTTTTTGGTGCCTGAGGCACAGGGAGATAAAGTGACTTGCCCAAGGTCACAAGGATCTGACACCAGGAATTGAACCAGGCCCCAGGCTTCAAACTCTCAGTGCCATTCAGTGTCTTTTACTCACTGAGCCACTCCCTCTCCACAAGAGTGCAAGAGTGCAAGAGTGCAAGAGTGCAAGAGTGCAAGAAAGAAAGAAAGCAACTGTCTATACTTCCTAATGTGTGGATTCAGAACCACAAACATGAAAAAATATATAATTAAGCAATAATTAAGAGCGGAGAGAAAAATACTAAAATAATTCAGTCAATTCATAGTGAATTAAAAGAAATTAGAGAATTAGTACATGTAAAATATTTTTATTTGTTAAGAATAGATTGATTTAAGATGACACACACACATACACACACACACACACCACACAATTAAATGACATATCCCTGGACCTCAGACACACACACTGACATTACAATAAGCAGAATAGATACATTTAGTTTTTGTTACAATTTGTCTCACTCCCAGTTGTAAGACATCAATCATTGTAAACTCTTGAACTCCAGGATGAGTTTGCAGCAAAGCTTCATGGGCACTGTAGTTTTTTTGTCTCTGCTACAAATCTCTAATTGGTCACTGATCATGTGATGTCAGATGGGCCTGGGCTTCAATTCAAAGTGTTTAACCGAGTGGTGTGTGTCTCAAATACAGTAAGTTGCTTTATTTTTTTATCTCTGGGAATCTTCTGTGATTAAAGAGGGTCTGTTACTGAAAAAGCACAAAGCTGCTGATTACTTTCTGTTTAATAGAGAAATATTCATAAGGTATCAGTGTTTATTTGAGATGTGTCTGTACCTGAAAGGCTCAACCACCCCTGTTTGTGGGGCTCTTGTGTATGAAATAGCCCAGAGCAACTACCCCTAGAGATAATATACACACATACACACCCATTACTGTAATGTGTGTGTGTGTGTGTGTGTGTGTGTGTGTGTGTGTGTGTGTGTGTGTGTGTGTGTGTGTGTGTGTGTGTGTGTGTGTGTGTATATATCCACTTTTTATTGTCTCTATAAGAGTTCTGATAAAGATTGTAAATACTGTAAATGTTTATCAGTTGATCAAAAAAGATTTGATCAGAAGAGTTGCCCTGTAAATTATCTATTCAGAGCAGCAATACCAGTATATATGTTAGACAGTGATTGTGGTTTGAATGGTGAATTTTGCAAGTATCTATCTGCGAGTTAATAACATACAAAACATTTACAGACCTGCTGTTATTACTCTGTGAGTTATGATATGATCTCAAACTGTGATTTTTGCCAACATTTGTTTGCTAGCTAGCCACATACAAATCAATTACAGACCTGCTGTTATTACTCTGAGAGTCATGATATGATGATATATGGCAAGAAGATCCAAATAATCCTCATCCTATTTACATATCAGCCACAAAAAGGGATTTTTAATAATGTATATGTGTTTTTAATTATCTATGTAGAATTAATAAAATGTTATTATTTTCTGATATCCGCAGTGATTCTGCCAACCTGACAGATCTGCAGTAATATACTGCAAGACCAATTTGTTTGCTAGCTAGCCACATGCAAATCAATTACAGACCTGCTGTTATTACTCTGAGAGTCATGATATGATGATATATGGCAATAGATTCAAATAATCCTCATCCTATTTACATATCAGCCACAAAAAGGGATTTTTAATAATGTATATGTGTTTTTAATTATCTATGTAGAATTAATAAAATTTTATTATTTTCTGATATCCGCAGTGATTCTGGCCAACCTGACAGATCTGCAGTAATATACTGCAAGACCAATTTGTTTGCTAGCTAGCCACATGCAAATCAATTACAGACCTGCTGTTATTACTCTGAGAGTCATGATATGATGATATATGGCAATAGATTCAAATAATCCTCATCCTATTTACATATCAGCCACAAAAAGGGATTTTTAATAATGTATGTGTTTTTAATTATCTATGTAGAATTAATAAAATTTTATTATTTTCTGATATCCGCAGTGATTCTGGCCAACCTGACAGATCTGCAGTAATATACTGCAAGACCAATTGTTGTCTACCTTTACCATACGAATGACAATAGAGTGCTGTATATAAGGGGAACTCTTCTGATCAAATCTTTTTTGATCAACTCTGATAAACATTATATCTATACCCCTTGAGCACCTGTCGTTTGATCCTATATACCTATTCATAATGGTGATTGCGGTCACATTCACGTACTTTAAATACTGTACATGTTAATTTTTCTTTGGTTTGAAATATGGTATTCATTGGTTTATCATCAACCAGCCCTGTTTGTGGGAGGCTCTTTGCATAGTTCTGTGTATTCTCTGTGTTTTTCTGTTAAGTTTGCTGAGTAACCTTGTGATATAAAGAGATGGCAGCCTTAGTTTTGTTATGCCTCTTTTTTTCCCTGTAAACCTCAATGGCTTTTGCGGCCTATCCTAGCCACTCTGAAGTGAGACAAACCGCTTCTAAAGAGTACTCTAGATGCAAATGTAAATAAAAAGTATAATAGAATTTGAACACATGGCTGCTCAACTCAAGTCCTTAAGCCACGAAACATGTCTGAATTTCAGGATTTTCCAGCTTCAGCACAAGTGGCTCAACAGAGGCTTGTTTTGAAGACAGAGACCCTGATTGAGCCACCTGTGCTGAAGCAGGGACTGATTAAAGCATCTGTGTTGAAGCTTGGATATCCTGAACACCTGACCTCCCTTCTCTCTCTCCCTTTCCCTTCTCTCTCTTTCCATTCTCAACCTCTCCCTCTCCCTTCTCTCTCTCTCTCCCCTCCCTTCTCTCTCTCCTCTCCCTTATAACTCCCTCGTCATTCCCTCTCCCTCTCCCTTCTCTCTCTCAACCATTCCTTTCTCTCTCTCACCCTCTTCCTTCTCTCTGTCTCTCCCTCTCTCTTCTCTCTCTCGCCCTTCTCTCTCCTCTCTCCTCTCCCTCTCTCTCCCTCTCCTCTCTCTCTCCCTCTCTTCCTTCTCTCCCTCTCCTCTCTCTCTCTCCTCACTCTCTCTCTTCACTCTCTCTCTCTCCTCTCTCTCTCTCTCTCTCTCTCTCTCTCTCTCTCTCTCCTCTCTCTCTCTCTCCTTCATCTCTATCTCTATCTCTATCTCTATCTCTATCTCTATCTCTATCTCTATCTCTATCTCTCTCTCTCTCTCTCTCTCTCTCTCTCTCTCTCTCTCTCTCTCTCTCTCTCTCTCTCTCTCTCTCTCTCTCTCTCTCTCTCTCTCTCTCTCTCTCTCTCTCTCTCTCTCTCTCTCTCTCTCTCTCTCTCTCTCTCTCTCTCTCTCCTTCTCCATCTTCCTTCTTCTCCATCTCCCTTCTCTCTACATCTACCTTCTCTCTCTCCGTATCCCTTCTCTCTCTCCCTATCCCTTCTCTCTCTCCCTATCCCTTCTCTCTCTCCTCTTCTTCTCTCTCCCTATCCCTTGTCGCTCCCTCTCCCTTGTTTCTACCTCTCCTCTCCCTTTCTCTCCATTCTCTTTCCCTCTTCCTTCTCTCTCCCTCTTCCTTCTCTCTCCCTCTTCCTTCTCTCTCCCTCTTCCTTCTCTCTCCTCTTCTTCTCTCTCCCTCTTCTTTCTCTCTCCCTCTTCCTTCTCTCTCCCATCTTCCTTCTCTCTCCCTCTTCCTTCTCTCTCCCTTTCCATTCTCTCTCCCTTTTCCTTTCCCCTCCCTTTTCCTTCTCTCTCTCCCTCTCCCTTCTCTCTCCCTCTCCTTCTCTCTCCCTCCTCTCTTCCTTGTCACCCCCTTCTCTCTCCCTATCCCTTCTCTCTCCCTTTCCTTGTCTCTCCCTCTCCCTTGTCTCTCCATTCTCTCTCCCTTTCCTTCTCTCTCCCTTTTCCTTCTCTCTCCCTTTCCCTTCTCTCTCCCTTTCTTTCTCTCTCCCTTTTCTTTCTCTCTCCCTTCTCTCTCCCTTCTCTCTCCCTTTTCTCACTCCCTTCTCTATCCCTCTGCCTTCTCTCTCCCTTCTCTCTCCCTATCCCTTCTCTCTCCTCTTCCTTCTCTCTCCCTCTTCCTTCTCTCTCCATCTTCCTTCTCTCTCCCTTTCCAATCTCTCTCCCTTTTCCTTGTCTCTCATTCTCTCCTTTTCCTTTCCCTCCCCTTTCCTCGCTCTCCCTCTCCCTTCTCTCTCTCTCCACTCCCTTCTCTCTCTCTCTCCCCCTCCCTCTCTCTCCCTCTCCTTATAACTCCTCATAATTCCCTCTACCTCTCTCTCTCCCTCTCCTTCTCTCTCTCTCCCTTTCCTTCTCTCTCACCCTCTTCCATCTGTCTGTCTCTCCCTCTCCCTTCTCTCTCTCCTCCCTTCTCTCTCTCTCCTCTCCCTCTCCCTTCTCTCTCCTCTCCCTTCTCTCTCCCTTTTCCTTGTCACTCCCTCATCACTCTCTTTCTCTCCCTTCTCTCTCTCTCTCCCTTCTCTCTCTCCCTCTCCTTCTCTCTCCCTATCCCTTGTCGCTCACTCTCCCTTGTTTCTACCTCTCCTTGTCTCTCCATTCTCTCTCCCTCTTCCTTCTCTCTCCCTCTTCCTCTCTCTCCCTCTTCCTTCTCTCTCTCCTCTTCCTTCTCTCTCCATCTTCCTTCTCTCTCCCTCTTCCTTCTCTCTCCCTTTTCCTTTCCCCTCCCTTTTCCTTCTCTCTCCTCTCTCCCTTCTCTCTCCCTCCTCTCTCCGTGTCACTCCATTCTCTCTCCCTCTCCCTTCTCTCTCCCTATCCCTTCTCTCTCCCTTTCCTTGTCGCTCCCTCTCCTTGTTTCTACCTCTCCCTTGTCTCTCCATTCTCTCTTCCTTTTCCTTCTCTCTCCCTTTTCCTTCTATCTCCCTTTCCTTCTCTCTCCCTTTTCCTTCTCTCTCCCTTTCCCTTCTCT